>NC_133617.1:426325031-426625031 GCF_048593235.1 Sminthopsis crassicaudata | reverse complement strand
TAATATAGGATGTTAATTTAGCTTGGGGCTAAAGGAGATCCTATGTTCACTAATTCCTGGCAACCACTGAATGGTCCAGGGGATTATCATCATAAAGCAATAGAATAATGTGTCCCTTTCACCTTCCCTTCTTCTGCTCATCTCCTAATCCCAATTATATTGTTCTCCCACTTCTACTTCAATTTATCTAAGCTGACTGGAAATAAGATCATTCTATTTTAGCTTCCAAATCCAAATAATTATCTAAGTCTGTGGACTGAATGTGGTCATGAATCCTGAAACATTTATTTAACCTTTAAAAATTTCTAGTCAACCCTTTAGCAACTTGCGCCGCTGTACCAAGAATTCTTTACAAGTGTTCCCAATCAAGCAACAAGCAATGATCCATGAGGTCCACAGTTCAATTTTTTGTTTGTAGTTCAGTTTCAATCATGTCTGACTCTTCATGACCCCATCTGGAGTTTTTTTCGGCAACAACACTGCAATGGTTTACCATTTCCTTCTCCAGGTCATTTTAGATGAGGAAACTGAGATAAGCAAGGTTAACTGACTTACTCAGGACCACACATAAGCATCTGAAGCCAGGAAGATGAGTTGTTCTAATTCCAACCCAGAACTCTGTACACTATGGAGCCACCTAGATGTGCCTCTGAGGTCCACAGTACTGTTGGGAAAATGGAAGCATCATTCATTCATTTATTCATTCACTCATGAATAATATTCCTATATTATTAATTAGACCTGAAGTACAAAATGCCAAAACTATGAAAAATTCCTATAAAGTATAATTATGAAATTAAGGATAAGAAAAAAAGCAGAGGCCTTCAAAGGGAGAAGGAGCAGCAGAATATTATCAGATACTTGAAATAAACTATTATAGTTACTACAGTTAGGAAATATGAGTTTTATCCCTCATGAGGGGTTTACAGTCTAACTACAATGACAAAATAAGGCCATATAAAACAATTCAACAATAATAAAATACTAAATAGGTGCTATTGATTGAAAATACAGGAGGCGTTTTGAGAAAAAAAGATTAGAACCATAATTATATAGAAGACTATTTTAAAGCATTTATAAATAAAGTATTATTAAGGTCAGCTAAAATAAAATTAAAAAAAAACTATAAATGAGTCTGGCTTAATTCTGCTGTGAAAATAAGAATGACATCACATACACTAAACTCAATTCTGGTTCATAGGACAATAGATTATCTACTTGAAAGAGTTCAGTATCCAGATTTAATTTTACCTAATAGGCCAACAACTCATGAGTGAGAATGCAAAAAAGATCAGGCTAGAATGTTGAATTGAATCAAATAATTTGAAACTGAATAAAAATCAACTTATTGCTCAATAATTCTAAAAATTCCAATTTGGAAGGGACTTCCATGTCTGCTGATCAAATGCATATGTGTAAAAGAATGCGTCTACAATGTAACACAGAAGGATGGCTATTATGACTAAGGTCAATTCGAAGTGTAGTAAAGGTGAAAAGATTAATCCTTGTTCTGTAAGATTCTTCTGTACCACAGGATAAATCTTTTCCAGAGTGGGTCCATACCACTATTGTTATTTTGGCATTGAATACCATAAAATGATTGTTGGAAACAGCCATACTTTGGATTGTAGCCTTATTTTTTGTTTCACTGCTAATAAAAATGTTCATTGGAAACCATTTTTTGTGAAGCACTTTGACTTATACTGGGATCCTTATTTCAAAGGATCCTTACAGGATCCTATTGGTCCAACAGAAATTATTATCCTTATTCCACAAATGAAGAAACTATTGCGTAAAGTGACTTAGTTATGGTCAAGCAGTATCTGAGGCAGGATTCCAATTCGGGTCTCTCTTCTTTCTAAGAACATGCTCTGTACTATCCCTCTGTCTCTTATAATCACTTTGGCGTTTTGTTCCTTATTTCTAGCACTTCTTTCCCTCAGCGTTGGTAGCAAGTTGCTTCAATTACTGGGTCAAAGTGACAGCTATGGGCAGTAACCTTTAGTTTTAAGATTCCCAGGAAAATTTCTACATCTCAGTGTCATATTTTCAAATAACATGAGTAGATGTCACATAATTATAGACAGTTTAGTAATTGTCCCTTATGAGTTTTTAAGATGAAGGCAGTTCTATGGATATTTCTTGTTCCAGGTCATTAAGACCCACTTATGAAAAGTAGACAAGTCTAGGTTGCCATTTCTTTTCTTTTTTTCCCCCTAAATATTAAGGAATGGTGAGGAAGAATTATTCTATTCAAAATTCTGCACCATTTACTAGAACCTAGAAGTTAGCTACATTCCCAAAAGACTGTTAATTAATTGAAGAAAACTCAAGTTAATCATGCAACTGTATTTGTTGCAAATCCAAAATTAGCAAAGTGGTTACAAACATATAATTTTCTACTAATTGAGAGAGTCCATTTATCTAGGTAAATATCTTCTTCAGGAATTTAACACAAATCCTTAAATTTACTGGACAATGGAGTATGTCAAAGTCTACCCAAACTTTGCTGTGAAACTTCTGACATTCAAAAAGGAAAAACTCAAATTCACTGCTTTCTAAAAGTTCCTAATCACTAAAAAAGCTGATGGGCTGCCTGGAGGAAGTAAGATCTGCTGTTGGTAGAGAGAGGCTAGTGAGTACTGTGTAATTATAGATCTTCAAAGAGAGGCTGAATGATGCCTTAGGAAGAAACTGAACTGGATAATTGCTGAGATACCTTCTGACTCTGCAATTCTAGGATTCTGAACCATTTTTTATTATGCTCATAGAAGAGATTTAAAATATTCCATCAAAGAAATATATGTGAAAGAAGAAGATTGACAGATCTTGAGGGGAGGGGAGGAGTAATCAGTCAACAGATACATCTCCCATGATATCCTTTCAATGTCAAGAAAAAGTTAAACAAGTACCCGGCTTTTTGGGTAGATCCTCACCCCATGGAAAACTCAAGAGATGGTGTGGACAAGTTGAACAAGTAGTCAGTGATAAGTTAGGTCTGCATCACTGAAAGGAATGCTCACCCCAATGAGACTACAGATCCATTTGAGTATTTGAATGAGTATTCTTCCCATCTAAGCTAAATGAACAAGGGAAAAAATAGACATAAATAATTTGATAGACACAAATAAAATTCACATGACATGGTAGAAAAGGCCTTGGAGTAGGAACAAAAGGAAGTAGGCTCAAAAAATATCTTTGTCACTTTGAACAAGTCACTTAAATGCTCTATATCTCTATTTCTTCAACTTTAAAATAAAGTTTGAGTTTGAGGAACTTTCAATTGGTGATCAAATGATCTGACAATTCTGGTGAGAGTGAGTTATCACCTTGTAATCTTAACATAATTGGATCTTTAGAGTACCCTAATCTCTCTATCATTTGCCTTTCAAACTTATAGTACCTTTCTCCACACTTCAGAAGCTCCCAATTGGGAAATAAACATATTTGTGTTTGTGAATTAAGTACTTTACTCAGTTGTCTAGAAGTTAGAGGTACTGCCATATAACAAAAGCAGTGCTAGAATGAGGCTCAAAAGAATAAATTCTGTCTCTGCTACTCATGTGTGACCTTAAATAAGTTGTTTAACCTCCCTGAGGTACAGATTTCTCCCTTGTGAGATAAAAGAATTGGGTTCACTGGAGATCTTTCCACAAAAAAATTAAACAACCACTTATCTATCAGTTATGTTTTAGAGAGGCTTTCTGAGAAAACATGGGTTGGATTAGGCAATCTCTAAGATGCCTTTGAGCTCTGAGATTCTGTGATTTGACAGACTCTAGGGTCTCTTTGGCATTAAGGTTTGATGATTCTGAAACACTTTTTCTTGGGTATTTGTTCTCAAATACAGAAATGACTAATGATGTAATGCTTTTTCATAGTTCCTATTTGAGCCACATTTTTCCTTCAACTAATTTGCTTCTCCCTCTGATTTTTTGCAATCAGGATGTAAACAACATTTTCTCCCACCCTATCTCATCTCCCTGATTATGTGAAATGATCATTTTCAGTTGTTCACAACTTGTTGACCATGAAAGGTAAATGCCTAAATTATGCATAAAATCCATTTTGTCACCTACTTTTCCATGCACATGGCCTTTCAATGCAAATAGAAAATTCATTGATCTTAAAATTATACCATACACTATGTGCAGAACAAACGATTACATGCTACAGATTGTGTGGAATTAAAAATGGGTATTGAATATAAAAGTTTGACCAAAAGAAAAAAAGAAAATCTTTCTTATGTCATCTAGTAAGCACATATAGGATTGAGAATCATACATACTCAGTTAAAAGCCTGAGAACCCCAAATCATCCTTGCAGGATTTCTCAGAGTAAAAGACTTTCAATAAAACAATGTAACTCTCAGTTGTCTTTAGAGGAAAGATTTCAGTGATTATATTGTTCACCCCCTGTAGAAGGTTAGAAATATGGTCTGTGCCCTGATCATCATGTTTAATACTTAAATCATCATAGATATCCACAGAGAAAACAACAGTGCATACAACTCGTCATTTTAGTTCTTGGGCAAAATGGAGAAAATTTCAGTGTTCCTTTTTGAAGGTAAAGAACACAATTTAATGCCCATGTAGATCTTATACCTATGCCAACTTCAAGCCTATGCAGGATAGGCAACTAGCTAGATGGCCATCTTAGGGATTCTGAAAGGATAGCTGAGAAAAATTTCTACCACCATAGCCCAGAGTGGCTAAAATGCTGAATATTAACTTTACTCCTTAATAATTTTCCCAAAAATGTTTAGACTTCAACTTGGTTAAGAATTGGAAGAAAATTCTGTACTTTAGTAGTTAGAGGACCAAGGTAGACCTAGATTCACATGCTGCCTCAATCACTTAATAAACAACTAAAGTCAGGTCAATTAACTTGAAGTACACCTAGACAATCACTTTAAAACCATACTTTCCTGTCAGTCTACATAGGTAGAGCAAGTTTCCATGTGGAGACATTATTATAGGGATGAAATTATGGATCCAGACCAAGTCGGAGGTTGGAAAGGCATTGGAAGCAATAGTATACTAGGAATAAGAGACTAGAAAAGAAGTCAAATCCCAACTGTAACATTTGGTAGGTGTGAGACCAGAGGCAAATCATTTAATCCTGAATTTTAGTCTCCTTACTTGTGAAATGAAGATATTAATTCTATTGTTGTTGTTCAGTTGTTTTTCAGTCATGTCCAACTTTTCATGACCCCCATTTGGGATTTTCATGGAAAGAGACTGTTTTGCATTTTATTCTTCAGATCATTTACAGATGAGGAGATTGAGGCAAACAAGGTGATGTGACTTGCCACATCAGCCACCGCTAGTAAGTGTTGGAGATCAGATTTGATCTCAGGAAGAGTAGTCTTCCTGATTCCAGACCTAGAATTTTATATACTGTTCTAACTAGCTGCCCATAATATTTGTATTACCTCTTCACAAATTTGTTGTAAGAAAAGTTCTTCAAGTTCTAGATATGTGAGTTATCATATTGGAGAAGAAAAATGAAATGAAATTAATCAATTTGAACTAGTTTATTAGTTACCCATAGTAGGTGCTTAATCAATGTTAGTTGATTAATTCATTGGTTATCCCTCATCACAACCTAATTCATGGCAGGAATCAACAGACAGGTCTAGAGGAAGAAGGGACCTCATGAGACCACCCACTCTAACTTTCTTGTTTTATACATTTGGAAATTGCCCTAGATCACAAAAATAATAAGCTTCATTGAGGAGTTCTGAATGTAGCCCCTCTGATTCCAAAGCCAATGGTCTTTCCATACTACTTTTACTGGGAACAATTAGGCTATTAGATACCAGGGAACTTAGGAAACATGAGTTCAAAGGAAGAAAGAAGGAAAAAGTTTGAAAAAATAAGGCAGGAAAAGTGGGGGCTCTGGGCATGAAGCAGAAAGCATAAGGTAAGAATAAGGGAGAAACCTAGAAGTCTTTAAATCCAGGAAAAAAGTATATCCAAAGTAAGCTGCTCCTATTTCACAGTTTTGCTGATCTATTCTTCCATAGACAAAATCACGACCATGAGTACCAATATGGACATGTGCATACCTCTTTCTGAGGATACTTTCAACATTTAAAAGGAAGAGGTTTTAAAAGTAATATAAACTCAGTAATCACAGAAAACCCCAATAAGACCTACTGCCTGTTATGTGATAATGGATAATTTCTAAATCTACTACTTACATTTTCATCAGGAACAAAAATTAAAATGCTAGATACTATATTTGAGCAAAACAAAAACACAAAAGAAATTGTTCTGTGATTCTTTCCAAATAGGCTATGTACAATATTGCAATGGCATAAGGGGTGTTACATAAAACTCTTTTTTGAAGTCTTAACAGTGAAAGTTTGACGACATATAAGCCTTAAAGGGATGACCCAGTCAAGTAAATGGTGGGTTGTTTTGTTGGTGGTGGTAGTGGTTTTGTTTTGGGTTTCTTTTTGTTTTGTTTTATTTTTTATTGGTTTATTTTGATTTTTAATAGATGGGGGAACTTGTTTATAGACAACAGGAAAAGAGCTAATAAATCAAAGTATTTTGCAAATAAGCCACAAAGAGGAAACAACTGAAGAAAGAAATAAGAAGCTAAAGGAACCTCAGAGATTTTTGGCTAGCCTTATCAAGGAGAAGGATCTCACCTCATCCTCTTAGCTAGAGCAAAAGAGAAGAGAATGGGTGAAGACAGAGTTTTGAGATGTGGAATATAGATGAACATGCTCACAATTACTAACCTCAATTCTTTCAGTAAAGAAAAAAAAATTCTGCTAAGAAATAGTGATAAGATGGTAATGTTGGAGGCTTGCTGAAAGGAGAAAAGAGCTGGAATAGACACTAAAAAAAAACAACACCAGCCTTAAAAAAGACCAGCAGGATGATTTTCGAGAGTCCTGGAGAGACTTACGTGAACTGATGCTGAGTGAAATGCGCAGAACCAGGAGATCATTATACACGGCAACAAGACTATACGATGATCATTTCTGATAGACATGGCTCTCTTCAACAATAAGAGGATTCAAACTAGTTCCAATAATCTTGTGATGAAAAGAGCCATCTGCACCCAGAGAGAGGAGAATGTGGGAACTCAGTGTGGACTACACATAGTATTTTCACTCTTTGTTTCACTTTGTTGTTTGCTTGATTTTTGTTTTCGTTCTCAGTTTTTTTTTCCCCTTCTTGATCCAATTTTTCTCATGCAACAAGATAACTATATAAATATTTATACATATGTTGGATTTAAGATATATTTTAACATATTTAATATGTATTAGATTATCTGCCATCTAGGAGAGGGGGTGGGGGGGAAGGAAAAAAAAAGTTGGAACAGAAGGTCAATGTTGAAAAATTATCCATGCCAGCCTTCTTTGTAGTGGCCAGAAACTAGAGACTGAGTGGACACCCATCAACTGGAGAATGGCTGAATAAATTGTGGTATATGAATATTATGGAATATTATTGTTCTGTAAGAAATGACCAACAGGATGATTTCAGAGAGGCCTGGAGAGACTTACATGAACTGATGCTGAGTAAAATGAGCAGGACCAGAAGATCATTATATACTTCAGCAACAATACTGTATTGCTGGAACTCTGTCCTCCCAGAAATCAGCCGGAGTCAGGATCACCAAAAATCTTTCTTCTTGGTCTTTTGGGGTCGCTGTCAGGAGATTAGATCTAGCAATCTCCACACCACCTTCCTCCCTCTCCACCCCCAGGAGAATGCCTCAATTTCCTTCTCCTATTCCACCCATACAAGTCACTTCCCCTTCTTTGTCCCACCAATCAAGCCAGCACCAAATAGTTGGGTAGGGTCATCCTTCACACATGTTATTAGAGAATTGTCCAATTGGCAATTAGTCTCACATACTCCATTATCCAAATGCATTTGCTCAGTTCTAGCCCTTTACACTGTATGATGATCAATTCTGATGGACATGGCCCTCTCCAACAATGAGATGAACCAAATAAGTTCCAATAGAGCAGTAATGAATTGAACCAGCTACACCCAGCAAAAGAACTCTGGGAGATGATTGTCAACCACTACATAGAATTCCCAATCCCTCTATGTTTGTCCACCTACATTTTTTATTTCCTTCACAGGTTAATTGTGCACTATTTCAAAGTCCAATTCTTCTTGTATAGTAAAATATGGATATGTATACAAATATTGTATTCAACATATACTTTAACATTTAACATGTATTAGTCTACCTGTTACCTGGGGGAGGGGAAAAATTGGAACAAAAGGTTTTGCAATTGTCAATGCTGAAAAATTACCCATGCATATATCTGGTAAATAAAAAGTTATAATAAAAAAAGAAAAATTACCCATGCATAAGTTTTGTAAATAAAAAGCTTTAATAAAAAAAAATCAGCCTTAAAAGAATCTATTGCTTTTGGTACTACATGTATTGATATATTATAATCATCCCATGAATCCATAATATCATGAAAGGGGATTATTTTCTTCTTATTCTTGTGCATGATTCTTATCCATGTTCTACAAGGTGCAGAGGAAAGAACAATGACTTTGTAGTGGGACAATCTGGGTTCAAATTACTCTTCTGCTATTTATGACCTTAGGCATTTTGGACTAGTCATTTTATCTCCCTCCCTCAACTTCAATTTCCTCATTTGTAAAATGAGATAGCTGGTTGGCCTAGCCTCTGGGCTCACTTCTAGTTTAAGAGCTGTGATCCTCTCATAAATTCTTCAAGAATCTTTATTTTTCTAGATTTTTTCCCCCTGTTTCATAGATACTAGAGCAGATGGGCTAGATCCATTCATACATCATTTCTCACTTTTGCTATATGACCAACCCAGCTTCTTTGCCTATAACGCAGTCCCTGGCTTATAACTTTAATAGAACTTCTTGCACAGAAGCCTTGGTTGATAATTTCCTAGAATCCACTTACATCTATCATAAATGATTCTCACTTGCCCTTTGGGTCACCCACATCTTAAAAATTCTTCTGAAATGGTAGGATTTCATGACTCACAATCCAATGGCATCACTAGGAGAATATTACTATTTAAAAGACTGGGTTTTTTGTCAGGAAGAAGCTTGAATTCATTGGAAGCATGATATAAACTTCCACTTTTTGATAAATAATCTAGGTCACTTTTTTCTTTTCCTTTCCAATTTAGTGCCAAGTCATGTACATCATGTGTGTGTGTGTGTGTGAGTGTGTGTGTGTATCTGTGTGTATGTGTGTGTGTATATATATATGTGTATATATATATATATATATGCATGCAGATATCCACATATGATATGCATATGTATATATACAAATAGATACATATATATGATGTATGTATACACACACACACACATTGTGGGATTAATCAAAAGGACTTCATTATTGTTGGTGATATCATTGTTTCTCCTTTGATATGGAGAGTAATGATTTTTTCATCCATTTTTTTTCCCTTTAAGTTATTAGCTTGATCTCTTCTGAATGGACAGGGACCTTCATTCAGTCAATACAATAGTATCTACCAATAGGAATATTTGGAAAACATCTCCCTTCCTTTTAAACTCTTGTATTGAATAATGTCAGTGTCTTCCTCACGAGACAGGGAATTTTGGTAAGAATACATATCCTGTTGTTTTCTTAATAAGTCATCAGAAGATTTCTTAGATTTACTTACCTCTTCAGTTGCAGCTGGCAAGGAATATTTTATGATCTTAAAATAATCAATAAGAAATACCCTATTGGAAGACAGCCAATAAAATTATTCTATTCTAACAAAGTTAAAAAGCATTTGCTTTTTAGGTATTATAATTGACAAATATGATCTCTCATTCCATAGATCTCACATTGCATCACTTCATGTGCTTTTACTCATTTCCTTTTATTGAAAATCAACCAAATTTAGCAAAACAGTTATATGCGTCAGAGCTTGACCATACATCATTTCTGCCCATTTCTCTTGTATCATTATTAAAGCAATGTGCCCTGAAAGGTACAGATAAGTAGGTCTAGTATTTCTAAATTCTAAAATAATTCACTTTCCCATTTCATCCTTCACCATGGATATTTGTATAAAATATTGTCATCTCCAAGGACAGAGTTTTTAATTCATATCATTAGACTGGTAGTACCCCTTCAAAACATGAAAAGAGAAAGGCAACCATTTCTTCTGAAAGCTAAGAGGGATAATAATATGATCAGGAGATTAGAAATCAGAGCCAACTTAAAGAGTATTTATTTGAAACTTCTCATTTTATAGATGAAGAGATTGACCCTTCAGGAAGGTTATAGCATCCAGCTAATAAGTTAAAGAACTAGAGATCTGAACCCAGAGCCTCTGATTCCAAAAATAGAGTTCTTCTCAGTATTCCATGATATCTTCTCCAGAAAGTAAAGCCTAGTTTCTCAAAATGTTGTGGAATTTACTTGACAAAAAAATGCCTTGGGCATAAATGACTAAATTTATAATTAGATCATTCTTCTTGATGTGTGTAAAATAGGCTCATCTTCTGAAACACTAGGCTATTATTTAACTAACAGATAAGTAGGGCTGACCTATTTAAAAGTTTCCAAGGAGCCTCTCTCCAAAAAAGATGTAGTCAAAAAGGCAATGTGCTTACAATGAATGGCCCAGAAAAATGTTGGCATTTAAAAGGTTAAAAAATAGCAGGACCCTGCAACCTGATGACAGAAGGAAATATATCTGTAATAATTGCCTTAAGTTACCCCCATTAACAAATCAGATAGATTGTGCATCTTATAATTTATCTAAGTGACTTAGAAAATTAAGTTATTCATGCTGAAGAATGTGTCAGCCTTCTAGATATCTGTCAAGATCAGGGCCCAACAGGCCTCAGTTTCTGCATAAAGATTATCTAATCTCCTGTCATTTGTAAAAAGCTGTTGTGTTGTTGCTCATTAAAGATCTGTTTTACCCAAGCCATTTTCAGAGATCTGCATATCATTATGGCTTTTAAAAAAATCCCTTTTTCAAGAGCCATATCTCAACAAGCCACTACATGCTCTTATTTCATCATCTTCCCTAAATTTTCTCCTTGGAAATGGGCATTAATCATGTCAGGCCATCCCCCATGTTGATAAATACTTTAGGCAATGTTTTAGAACATGATTGTTGGTTATGGCTCAATTATTTATACAATTTCAATCAAGAAAATTTGATAAAGGATATTGTCAAGTTATCTTTTGTTCCCATTTTTCCCCTTAAGCATTTGCAGTAAAAAAAAAAAAATGTTTGCCCCTTTGCTGAATGTTGGAATTTTTCAGAAATAATGGTCTTTTTATAAGAATGAAAACATGCTAAACTAGGTCGGAACAATCCAAATCCAGTGTTTTGGTTTTTTTTCCTCTGACAAAAGGGGTAGTTCCTCAAAGGGCAAGAGGGTTTTTCTTTATAATATTCACAAGAAATGTTTAGGTTTATGAATGTCCCATCTTATACTAAATAGCTCTTTTGGGGAGAGCATGGGAAAACCCTGGTTCCCTATGTGTTCCCTTTCATGCTGAAAGGAAGACCTTCCTTGCCAGAGGCTGAATAGGAGCTGTCCCTTTCTCTTGCCTTTCAGAGAAAACCCTAAGGGCAAGAAATTATAGCATAAGTATAGTTTTAAAAGCATTTAATTTGGAGTCAGAGGAACTTATTTCAAATTTATTAGGATATATCTTTCTATTCCTTCCTTCCTTCCTCTCCTCTTCGCTCCCCTTCCCTTTTCTTCCCCTCTTCTCTCCCTCATTCCTTCCCTGCCTTCTTCCTTTCCTCCCCTCTTTCTTTCCTTCCTTCCTTCCTTCCTTCCTTCCTTCCTTCCTTCCTTCCTTCCTTCCTTCCTTCCTTCCTTCCTTCCTTCCTTCCTTCCATCACAATCATATTCTCTACTTATATGCCAATGAAGTGTTTTATTGTTTTGATGTTATTTCTTGCCTGTGTCTATTAACTTGGTGAACAACTGAAAACTGATGGAACCACAGAGGCTTCATTAAAACTCTGGATGATTAGCTACTTTCAATTCCCTTAATACTGGAGTTTTCATTCATAAATTTATGTTCTATCTCTTCAGATTTCCAGCCTTTACTATTCTTAGAACAACAGGTTTTATAAGCACTATTGTTAGGGGGGGAAACATGCTTTAAAATTGCATTTTTTTTCTTTTGGGGAAAAGAAGTGATAGCTCTTAACTGAACAAAACACAAGTAATCAAAAAGTCATCTTAATTTTAGCAAACCCACATTCATCTAATTATAACTACCCTTCAAGACCCTGACTAATCCAGATAGATTATCTGTTCTTGTTCAGTCATTTCAATTCATGACCCCATTTTGGGGTTTTCTTGGTGAAGATCTTGGAGTGGTTTGTCATTTCCTTCTGCAATTCATTTTAAAGATGAGAAAACTGAAGAAAACTGCGTTAAATGATTTGCCCAGTCACACAGCTAATAAGTATCTCAGACTATATCTGAACCCATATCTTTCTGACTTCAGGACCTACTCATTGTTCTCTTTCCACTGTGCAACCTAGATATATAGATGACTTTTAAAATAATAATGATAATTTAATAATAATATGATATTTTATATAATAATAAAATCTGTCATTGATATAATATCTTAAATTGGCACTTTATTTTACATAGCTTATTTCTTTTGATTCTCATAACAACCCAAAAGCTAGATATCAATCGTATCCCCTTTTTACAGATGAAGAAGCTAAAGCTGGGAGCCATTAAATTACTTGACAAAATCAGACTGCTAGAAGGTATCTGAAATAAGATTTGAAGCCAGATCTTCTAACTCCAAGTCCAGTGTTCTGTCCATTAATTCATGTTGTCTCTGCCTCATCATACTCTAAGACTAATTTTGTTCTCCTATAGCCTTTTGCATTCTGCTTTGTGCTATTGTTATTTTGGGTACATATCCTATGTCTCCAACTAAATGCTAAGTTTCATGAGGGCAAAAACTGTATCATATTTATCTTTTTATCCATATTAGTGCCAAATACAATGCTTTACATAATGAAATATTCATCAAATATGGAAAGGAATTGCTGACCCATAAATATCTCTATGCTTACTTATAATTTCATAGCATGAAAGAGCAACTGCTAAACCTAATTCAGAAATGAAGGCTGAAGATGAGACACAAATATAAACCCATTTGTTTAAAACATACGAGGAAATGCCTCTACTGAAATACCAAGACAAGAAGATCTAAAAAGTGGCTGCGTCAACTTGTCAAGTTTTGCACATGAGATCAATTATCTGCTTTAAAAATACCATAAGTTGAAAATTCTGCAAATCAATGATTTTGTTAGAGTGTTCAATGCCTTTGAACACATTTTCTCTCTTTCTACCAGTCTTGTAATGCACTTCCTCCTCGCCTCCACTTCCACCATTCCTTCCTTTCTTTAAAGCACAGATTTAGATATTCAGTCCTACTTAAACTCTTCTCTAAAACTCTATTATTAATTGTCTTCTTTTCTTGAAATGTATATATTTGATATTTTCATTGTAATAACTTTTATAACACATTTGTAATCTCTCCCTTCTCCCCTAGAAAAATGTAAGCTTCTTGAGGATAAGGAGGATTTCATTTTTGTCTTTGTAATCTTAGTGCCTAGCATACTGCCTTACACAAAGTATTAGTATCTGCTTATAGAATATTTAATGAATTTAATTCATCAAGTACAGGAGCACTAGTTCTCAAACTTTTTTCATCTGAACATCTTTTTGTTTTTAAAAATTTTTAAGGACCCCCTCATTTGTTTATGTGGATTAAAGCTATTAATACTATATTAAAAATTAAAATGCTTTCATATAATTACAAAATTACTTTTAAAATCAGGAAATTCTCAAAAGAATTTCACAGACCACCCCCACAAGAGTATCTGGACCATATTTTAAGAACTGTTACACAAGAGAATACTTTAAAGCATTTCCTGATTTCCTAAGTCTCCTCAATTAACAGTCTCATTCTATATATAACATTTACTTCAATATTTTAAGGATCCATGATTATTTTTTCAATTTGGATACTCATTCTACTAATGGAGTGCCTAATGGAATTACCAAGTCCATCAACCATTTCTAGCCAACTCTTACAAGTTTCTGTGGCAACTATTTAAATTTATTTATTCATTTAGTACTACATACATACCAAATTACCAAGGGGATACAGCTAAACATAGTAGTAACAAAGTTTATTAGAAGAAATAGGTGCAAAGCAGGAATGAAGGAGAAATAGCATTTTCAACTTCAAGTTATATTATTAAACAATAATCATTAAAATAACATTACTAATTAAAAAGAATAAACAGTGAAAAAATTAGAAAATATATAATAAAACAATCAATCAATAACCTAGTGTTTAATAAACCCAAGAAATAAATTATCTAGGGGACAACTTCCTATTTGGCAAAGACTGCTGGGAAAACTAGACAACATTTGATACAAAACAGGTTTAGATCAACAACAAATACATAAGTCAAAATAAATCTATGACCTGAATATTAAAAAGTTAGATGATTAATCACAAACACATATACAAAGAAAGAGAGAGAAACAGAAACAGAGACAGAGCATTCTACAAAAGATAAAGAAAATCTTTACAGATACATTAATTTCAAACACATAAAATTAAAAAAGTTTTTATGTTAACAATATAATTGCATCTACAATAAGATGGAACATAATCATTTAGGGAAAATAAATCTTTATATTAAGTATTTCTTACCATCCAATATGATGACAAACATATAGAGAATTAATACAAACAGTTAAGGCCAAGAGCCATTTTCCAAAGGATAAATGGTCCAAGAATATGAACAATCATTGATAGGAAAATTATTATTAACAACCATATAAAATATTTATCCAAATCTCTATCAATGAGAAAAATACAATTTAAAACACCTCTAAAGTTTTCATATTTATCCAGAAAATGAGAAAGTTGACAAAGAAATACTGAATTTTGAGGGACTATAAAAAGACTAGTATACTAATATACTGTTGATGGAGCTATAAATTCCAACCCTGATGGAAAGCAATTTGAAATAATGTTAAAAACTAATTAAAACATCACACTTTTTAATCCAAATAGCCTACTCTTTGGCATATACCTTAAGGACATCAAATATAAAGTTGTAATATGCATCAAAATATTCACATAATAATTTTTTATGTTAGCTAAATGAAAAAAAAATAGAGAAACCCAGTTTATAGACTGGGGAATGGCTAAACAAACTGTAGTGTATGAATGTAATGGAATATTATTTGTCATAAGAAGCTACAAATAGGAAGAATTTGAAGAAGCATAGAGTACTTACATGAATTGATACAAAGTAAGCAGAAATTATCAATAGTGAATATAATCATTACAATGGATCTGGAAAGAACAACAAAGCAACACTGAAAATCACACAATTTTAATGATTAAGGGAGACCCTGGAGAGAGATGTGAAAATGTTTCATCCTTTATTTCAGAGATAAAGGATTTTGTGTATGGAATATTGTGTGTTCTATTAGATATGGTCACTGCTGTTGGTTTTATGGAACTGCTATATTTTGTTTCTTTTTTGTCTTAGTTAAAAGAATGGCTTACTGGAAAGACTAGGGGGAATATGTTTGGAAATGAATATGATATAAAAATAAAAGGCATCAATAATTTTTTAAGAGTTGCTGTAATTAAAAACTTCATTATCCTCTGGCCAACTTGATTATGAATCTGTTCTAATTGAGATGGGTTAGTCCTCAGACAAAAGATATACATACCATTTGGGGACCATACCTCAGGCTTTCCTAATTTGGTAGGATCTGCCAAATTTTACAGTTCATTGGTACAAACTTTTTAAAAATCCATGGTCATTTACATATAATAAAGGAATATTATCAAATCTATCTGATTCTAAAACTAAGTCAAATCAAGAAAACAAAATGTATTTGCAAGATAATGCCATATAACTTTGGATTATAAAATCTTAACATTTAGAATTAGGATTCTGAAAGCCAATTTAATTCTTATGTAAGAAATATAAGAATATAAGGCCCCAATTAAATATGACTTGTTCAAGGTCATACAATTCACAAATGTGTAACTTGTATTAGAGAAACAAAGGTCTGAGGGAATTTCTCATAAAAATTCTTCTTGTTTTGTACTCATATTCAGGGTTTTTACTACAGGCACAAAATTTGACTCATTTTTGTTCTACTCTGGTTTTCCCTAAAAATGTCAGAATTTAGCTACTGTCTATCTCCGCAAAAAAAAAAATAAATAAATAAATAACCCAAACCCCCAAGATTCATCCCATGCAAACACTCAGGTTAACAATACACAGAACACAGGAAAGACTTTCTTGCACCCAATAGAAATACAATTATGGTGGCACAGTGGATAGAGTGCCAGACTGGGGGTATCAAATCTGACCTCAAACAGGTCTTAGCCTGTTTGCCTCAGTTTCCCCAGCTGTAAAATTAGTTGAAGAAGGAAATGACATTTCACTAGGGTCCCTTTGCCAAGAAAACTCCAACGTAAGGATTTAGACAAGTGAAACAACTGAACAACAAAGCTCGTAGTGGTACCCTAGGTTTTAAGCACCTCCATCTATGCTCACAAGAGAAAATCACTAGAGGTTGATAGAATCCAGCAACCCATGCTAAAGCAGACTTACCTATCTTATGCAGACTTATGCAGACCTTTTGATTTCTCAGTTCTTCTCATCACACTAGCATCACATATAGAGACACCAACTTGCTCAGTCTCACAGTTATCATCAACATGAGTTCCATCATTATTACAGGAGATATGGAGGTACCCGTATGTATTAATATCACCTTGTACAATACTAAGAAACATCACTAAGATTTTTCTGGAACTACAGGAAATAACTAAACCTAGGGGAGAATTATCTCACTAGTACTCCTGCTAGGTATTCAGGGGAGCCAGATAGGGAGAAAAGAGCTGGGATATCATTGGTATGATAGCTATGAACCATCCAGAATATAAAATAAGACTCCAGATGAGGTTGTAAGCAGAAAGGTCACTTGCAGCTGTGAGGAGTTAGTTGTTCCACTGTTGAGACCTGACCCTTTTTGTCTTTGGGTTTTTATGGTGCTGATTGGAGTGGACAAGAGGAAGAAAGAAGAAGAGGGAGGGATTGCTCAGAAATACCTCTGTTGGTTGAGAATGCTGACTGACAACCAAACTCAGCACACAGTAGCATCAGAGGGGTAGGCAGGGGTGAAGCTTTCTTCCAGATTCAGCGTATAGATGTTCATCTGAATTGTATCCACTGAGTTTTCTCTCAATACTCTGTCCCTAGAGGAATGGCCTCAGCAGTGGGCATTGAGACATGACACCATACTTCTTAATTGAAAAGATACTAGCATCATCATCAAATATTTTCTGACTAGCCAGTTTTAGCTCCTGATGGCAGATGTTTGCTGCAACCTTACCTCCAGGCGGCCCAGAGTCAAGCCTGAGGCTGCCAGAGGTTGCCCAACCTGGGCTTGCAAACTTTAATCCTTTCTCTCTGCTCCCCTCCTCCTCTTAAGGCAGCTGTGTTTGTGGAGCTTTCCTGAGGGAAACTTCAACTTGAAAGGGTCTCTTAATAACCTTGTTCAGATCTACACACAGGAAATTAAACCATTCTGCAAAATCAGCACATATCCATCTTTGAGAAGCCAATGTTCTGACAAGTGGGCATTGAAGACATTTCCAACTTAACTCATTATACTTAGGGTCTGTGAAGCTGTCGTTTAAATGTTTTGATAAATTCCAATAAAATTGGTTTCCTTTGTGATCCACAGAATTTTTATTTTATGCATTAAAAACACTTATCTGGGAAAGGGTAAATAAGCTTTATCAGACTTTTAAAAGGGTCTATGTAACAAACAAAAAAAATGTTAAAAAAAAACACTTAAAACTCTGAAGATGGCAGGTAGGGATATTTAAATTCTGTTCAGAGCTCAGAATACTCACGATAAGTACTCATTTATGTCACAGAAATATTAGGGACCAGCAGGCACAGGTTTAGGAGTTCAATGATAATCATTGCTGAGACAATAAATAAGTAAATGTGAATCTACTATGTGAGTAGTATTAGGGTCAGTGCTGAGGGAGATACAAAAAGTGTAACTAGTGCCTGAAAGCAAGCTTGCTCATACTTACAGAAAAATAAGGCATAGTTGATAGTCAGCAGTGCGTAACCAGGCAGGATGCAGGGCAGGTAGCAAGCGGCACCACCACATGTTGGTACAGAACAGCTTTTTGCTCCTCTAGTCACTCCACATGTTCCCCATCAGCTGTCTTCCCCAGCACCACCTTCAGTCCATTCCATGGAAAACCCTCCCATCTCTCAATGAGCCGTCTGTTTTATAAGCTATTGAGAACAGAGTAGGCTTACTTGCAGCTCTGCCAAATGGATCTGTTAACACAAATAAAAGCTTGATTAAGGGCTCTTGACTCTGAATTTATTCCATTTCATCATACATAATCGAGGTTACCTTTCCCACTAATATTTATGATTGCTTGTTAAGCATTCTTTTCATGGAAATGACTCCCTGGATATGGATGTTCAAAGGGATTGTAGTGTGTGAATGTTTCATTTCTGAGGCCACAAGAATCAGGAGAAGGATTTCCAAGGGTCCCTCTTCTGTGGGTGGGCCCCCTCTGCTGTCCTTGGCTATCCAGGACCCAGCAATACACTTCTCTATTAAGACATCCCAACTAGCTGTGTCTCATCAAGGCTAGAAAGAAGGCTGTGTTCACTTTGTACTGAACAACATATTCAATAAATATTAGATAAACCACTAGAAAGTGCAGGACACTATGCTAGGTGCTAAAAACACACAGATCAAAACAAACAAAAAGCCACTTCATATGTTTTTTGACCTCAAGGACCACATGTTCCAGTAAATCACATAAGGTATTTTATGCAAATAATTATCATTTAAATTAGAATATGAACAGCAAAGAATGAATAAATGAAGGTCTATGTCTGCCAGGGGGAGGAGAGATTTGGGAGGGAAAACATGTCACTTCAAAGAGAAGAGGGTTTCAACATGTTGAGATGTAAGAAAAATGACACATTCTTTAATTATGGAGAATTACACCAAATTCAGGAAAAGTGTAGGGTAACACTAAGGAACAATAGTCCACTTTAATCAGAATATAAAGTCTATGAAGAGAAGGAGCATGAAAAAAACACTGGAAAAGTCCTTTGAAATAAAACTTTAAATGATTTCATTTTGTTTTGTTTTTGTGAATTTCTTTGAATGCTAAAACAAGTAATTTGTATCTTATTCATAAGCAATAGAGAACGACTGAAGGTTGTTGAGAAAGGGAATAAAAGTGAACAGATCTGTAAATCAGGTTAAATAAAGTTTAGACTAAATCTGGCTTATAACCTTATTCAAATTCAAATTAAAATATTTTACATTCACTGGCTTGTTTATATTTTTCCAAATGGGATCTTGATTTTTAATGATATTTTCTTATTTATGAAATGCTAAACACTGAAGAAAAGGATTTTTTTGACTATACTTAGGCTTAACATATAGGGCAAAATGAAATTCTGTAAGAAAGGGATGACCACTATTGCCAATGGTTTTTAAACTTAAACTTAATTAGTCCTGTTTTCTATGGGCTTCCATTTAAAGATAGAAATAAGTTAGACACACATTATAAGGAAATATATAAATACATAGAATCTATAACAATACTTCCCTATTTATATCTAAGCTATCACCACACATGCACACACACACACACACACACACACACACACACACACGCTATAATTATATTTATATCTATATAGATAAGTAGAAATTATCTTAACAGTTCCTTTTTCTGTCCAAGGGCACTATCATACATCTGCATCCATCTACATCTGTATATTGTATAGTAAATATAATTTATATATCTATGTCTCTATTTATATGGTGTATATATATTATATATATATTACAAGACATATTAAACCTAAACTCTTCAACTTGAAACTGTTTTTGTGTAAACACAAAAATCTTTTTAAATGCTTGCTATTGAAGTGAGTCATTTCATAATCATCTGAGCATATATAGTCAGATCAGCAACTGGTTGGGGCAATGGTCAAAATCAATCCCATATTAAATGGAAAGGTAAAGATTTGAAGACACTGATATATGTAAATGATCCATTTTATTTTTTGAGTGGGAAAAGAATAAAAGAATTGGTTGTGATTATCACAATTTCCTAAAGAGTTTAACTGATAAATATTCACCTCATTAAGGAGGACTAAAAAAGCCCAGAAATTATCAGGCAGAAAAATAAGACAGCTAAGGAGGAACCCCAATATAGAATTCAAGTTCATTTTTAACAGCCTTATAGGGAGGATGGCAGGAGAATAAAACTAGCATTACCTCAAAAAAATGTAAAGCAAAAGAGAGATGCTTAAAACTTATCTTTTAACACAACTAAAGTTGTTCCAGGGAATTTATAAATCAAATTAGAAGGGACATTACCAAAGAGATTTTAAAATGGAAAACATTAGCCAGAATCACTTTAATAATCAATTCTCATCATCTGTATGCAGATGACTTCCAGATTTTTTTTGCCCATGAATTACAATACAGCATCATCAGTTTTTATTGGGCATTTCTAATTGAATAACACAGAGACATTTCAAGCTCAATATTTCCAAAACAGAATTCATTATAATTCTCCTAATCTTTCCTTTCCCAAACTTCCTTATTTCTGTTCAAGACACCATCATCCTTCCAGTATTGCAAGTTCATAACCTTATCATTATCTTGGTCTCCTCATTCTCTTCTACTCCACATATAAAATTAGTTTCCTTTCCTTGCTATTTCTATCTCTACAACATTTCTCACATTTGATCCTTTCTCTTTACTGAAGAAGCTACCACTATAGTTCAAGGTCTCATCAATTCTCATTTAGATTACTGAGAAAGGGACTTCCGGCAAGATGGCAGCGTGGAGGCAGACAGCTGCTTGAGCTCCACTTTTTCTCTCAGGACTTACTGCATGACAATCCTCGGAGTTAGTGCTTGACCGGAAAAGAAGCCCACAAATAACCACCAACAGAAGACATCCTTGAAATTCGCCAGAAAGGGTCTGTGTTTGCTCGGGGGAGGGTCTAACAGACTGGGAGCAGACTGAGGGGAGGCAGCGAGAGCAAGACAGGCAGCTCACTCAGCTCAGAATAGAAGGGGGAAGGGTACGATCTCTTCCGTTTCTGCAAAAAGACTTTTACCCCAGTGTGGTATTCCGTCTTGGCAGCAAGCCAGGAGCAGCAGAGAAGGTGTAATTACCGGAGGTGAAGAATAAAACCCCAGAAAGCTAGTGTCTCTCAGGATCCGGCCACCCCCACCCCTACCCAGAGTGACTCAGCTCATTCTCAGAGCCTCAGAGTACAGATGCAGCACAGCCATCACTGTTCTGTTAGTGCCTCGCTGCTGTCTTCCTCAATCTGTAGAGAAAACCCAGTAACACCATCGAGCTCCACCCCCCCAGAAACAGACCAATTGTTTCTCTTGTCAATTTGTTTTCTTTGAATCCTGCTCTGACAAAATGAACAAAAAATTCAAAAGGGCTCTAACCATTGACAGCTTCTGTATGGAGAGAGAGCAGACTTCAAACACTGAGCAGACTTTTTAAAAGCAGACTGTCTCCAGAGGAATCTCCTAAGGGGGATATGAGCTGCTCCTCAATACAAAAGAATCTCATAGAGAAAATCAAAAAGGCTCTCACAAGAGAGCTAGAAGAGAAATGGGAAAAGGAAAGGGAAGCTTGGCAAGAGAGCCTGGAGAAGTCATTCCCCGCATTTAAAGACAGAGTGGATAAAAAAAACAAATCATTGAGAAATAAAATTAGTGAATTGGAAAAGGTAAACAACTCCAAGGAAAACAGGATTAGTGAGTTGGAAAAAGAAAACAGCTCTCTAAAAAATAAGATAGATAAAATGGAAAAAAAAAAACCCATAGAAGATAAAAATTCAATTGGACAATTACAAAAAAGATATAAAAAATGTGAGTGAAGAAAATACATCATTGAAAATTAGACTTGAACAAGTAGAAATGAATGACTCAAGGAGACACCAAGAAGTAGTCAAGCAAAACCAGAAAAACGAAACAATTGAAAAGAATGTCAAGTACTTTATTGGACAGACAACAGACCTGGAAAACAGATCCAGGAAAGACAATTTGAGAATAATCGGACTCCCTGAAAAATGAGAGGAAAAAAAGAGGCTGGACACTATTTTCCAGGAACTTATCAAAGAGAAATGCCCAGATGTTTTAGAAACAGAGGGTAAAATGGACATTGAAAAAATTCATCGATCACCTACTGAAAGGGATCCTAAAATCAAAACGCCAAGAAATATATTGGCCAAGTTCAAGAACCATCAGACGAAGGAAAAAATACTGGAAACTGCTAGAAAAAAGCAGTTCAAATATGGAGGAGCCACAATAAGGATAACCCAGGATCTATCAGCATCCACATTAAAAGAACGAAGGGCCTGGAACATGATATTCCAAAAGGCTAAGGATCTTGGTATGTAGCACAGAATAACTTACCCAGCAAAAATGAGCATCGTTTTCCAGAGAAGAAGATGGACATTTAATGAAATAAATGAATTCCATCTATTCTTGATGAAAAAACCAGATCTACACAAAATGTTTGATCTTCAAATACAGAACTCAAGAGATTTCTAAAAAGGTAAAAAGAAATCTTGAGAACTGTATTTCTGCCATAAAGATATGTAAAGAATACAGGTATAATTTGTCCTAGAAACTAGAGGTAGAAAGGAAATTATATCATAAAAAAGGGTAAAGTGGTGGTACTACATCTCATAAAGAGGCAAAGGTAACCTATTATATCTGAGAGAATGAAAGGAGGGAGATGAACATAATGTGTATCAATAGACATATTTGATTTATGGTGAAACTTTTTCCACTTCATTGAAAAGTGAGAGGGAAGAAGTAAGCTAAGGCGAAGGCAATACAGAAATTCTGAGAAAAAGGGGTAAAATAGGAAGAGGAACTTTAAGGTGGTGGAGGGATACTAAAAAGGGAGGGCTGTGAAAAGCAAGTGGTGTTCACAAGTTTAATACTGGGTAGGGGGGTAAGAGGGAAGGAAAGGAGAAAAGCATAAGCAGGGGTTGTTAACAAGATGGCAAGCAATATAGAATTAGTCATTCTAACCATAATTGTGAATGGGGTAAACTCCCTTATAAAGAGGAAGCAGTTAGCAGACAGGTTTAAAAGTCAGAATCCTACTATATATTGTTTACAGGAAACACACCTGAAACAGGGTGATACATTAAAACTAAAAGTAAAAGGGTGTAGCAAAATCTACCATGTTTCAGGTGAAGCCAAAAAAGCAGGGGTAGCCATCCTCATCTCAGATCAAGCAAAAACAAAAACTGATCTAATTAAAAGAGATAAGGAAGGGCATTATATCCTGCTAAAGGGTATCATAGATAATGAAGCAGTATCAATATTAAGCATATACTCACCAAATGGTGCAGCATCTAAATTCTTAAAAGAGAAATTAAGAGAGCTGCAAAAAGAAATAGAGAGCAAAACTATAATAGTAGGAGATCTCAACCTTGCACTCTCAGAATTAGATAAATCAAACCACAAAATAAATAAGAAAGAAGTCAAAGAGGTAAATAGAATACTAGAAAAGTTTGAGATGATAGATCTCTGGCGAAAGCTAAATGGAGACAGAAAGGAGTATACTTTCTTCTCAGCAGTTCATGGAACCTATACAAAAATTGATCATATGCTAGGGCATAAAAACCTCAAAATCAAATGCAGTAAGGCAGGAATAGTAAATGCATCTAGTTTATACATGCTGAGGATTTATGTGGATTTATTTTGTATCCTGAAACTTTGCTAAAGATCATTATTGATCACAAAATAAAAAATTTTGATTACATCAAATTAAGAAGCTTTTGCACAAACAAAACTAATGCAAACAAGATTAGAAGGGAAGTAACAAATTGGGAAAACATTTTTACAGTTAAAGGTTCTGTTAAAGGCCTCATCTCCAAAATATACAGAGAATTGACTTTAATTTATAAGAAATCAAGCCATTCTCCAATTGATAAATGGTCAAAGGATATGAACAGGCAATTTTCAGATGATGAAATTAAAACTATTTCCACTCATATGAAAGAGTGTTCCAAATCACTATTGATCAGAGAAATGCAAATTAAGATAACTCTGAGATACCACTACACACCTGTCAGATTAAGATGACAGGAACAGATTTTGGAGGAGCTGTGGGAAAACTGGGACATTGATGCATTGTTGATGGAGTTGTGAAAGAATCCAACCATTCTGGAGAGCAATCTGGAATTATGCCCAAAAAGTTGTCAAAATGTGCAAACCCTTTGACCCAGCAGTGGTACTACTGGGCTTATATCCCAAGGAAATACTAAAGAAGGGAAAGGGACTTGTATTGCCAAAATGTTTGTGGCAGCCCTTTTTGTAGTGGCTACAAACTGGAAAATGAATGGATGTCCATCAATTGGAGAATGGTTGGGTAAACTATAGTATATGAATGTTACGGAATATTATTGTTCTGTAAGAAATGACCAACAGGAGGAATACAGAGAGGCTTGGAGAGACTTACATCAACTGATGCTGAGTGAAACGAGCAGAACTAGGAGATCATTATACACTTCAATAATGATACTGTATGAGGATGTATTCTGATGGAAGTGGATATCTTCAACATAGAGAAGAGCTAATCCAATTTCAATTGATCAATGATGGACAGAATTAGCTACATCCAGAAAAGGAACACTGGGAAATGAATGTAAACTGTGAGCATTTTTTTTGTTTTTCTTTTCAGACTATTTTTACCTTCTAAATACAATTCTTCCTTTGCAATAACAACAACAAAATTCGGTTCTGCACATATATATTGTACCTAGGATATACTATAAGATATTTAATATGTATGGGAATGCCTGCCATCTAGGGGAGGGGGTGGAGGGAAGGAGGGGGGAAATTCGGAACAGAAGGGAGTACAAGGGATAATGTTGTTAAAAAAATTACCTATATCATATGTACTGTCAAAAAAAAAATGTTATAATTATAAAATTAATAAAATAAATAAATAAATAAAATTTGGTTGGCACTCTAAAAAAAAAAAAAAATTACTGAAAAAGCCTCCTAATTAGTCTTTCTTCCTCAAGTTTCTCACTACTACAGCTCATCCTATACATTAGAGGTAAAGAATATTTTCTTGATCATAGGTCATACTGTGCAATTCCAGTTTCTAATTAAAATATAAAAACTCATCTTTTTAAGGCTTTAAACCTCTTCATAATCTGGACCTATAATCGGGATCCAACTCATGTATTCAGACAGCATATCATTCCCTTCCAAGCATTACATGATTCAGCCAAATTGGCCTTTTTTTCTACTCCTTACACTTGGCAGTCTATCTCCTGTTTCCTTGCTTTTATATTAGCCATTCACCATGCCTAGAATGCACTCATTCCTCATGTCTGCCTCATACAGTCCTTCATTAAGATGCAGCTGAGATGTCTCCTTCTCCAGGAAAACTTTCCTTATCTCTCCAGCTACTACTGACCTCACTCCTTCTCAAACTCTTTTGTATTTAACTACTTTTATTTATATCAATTCATTTTATATTTATACTATGTATATATACAGTATATTTATATGTAGTTTTATATATATATATATACACAGTATATTTATATGTAGTTATATATATATACAGTATCTTTATATGTAGTTATATATACAGTATCTTTATATGTAGTTATATATACAGTATATTTATATGTAGTTATATATATATATATATATATATATATATATATATATATATTGTCTTCCCCAATAGAATATAAGATTCTTGCAAGAAGGGATGATATCCTACATATACATATTTGCATCTTCTTGTATCATGTTCTTCACATAATAGGTGTTCAATAAATGTTTGTTCACTGATTAATTATTTGATGACAATGGAATCATCACTTTTAACACCAGATATAAGAGGAAGTAGACATGTTATTTAGAAAAATAAAGCTGGGAAGAGTGATTAGACCTAGCCAAAATCACTCTGTGCTCACTGTTTGTTGGTTATATAAAAATAATAGATTCAGATCTGAAAAGGAGCTCAGACATCATTAGTCCTTAAATATTACAGACGAGGAAACTGAAGCTGAGGAGTTAGTTGACTTGCTCATGGTCATACAGTTATTAAATGTCTCAAACTCAGATCTTTCTGACTCCAAATCTTAACATCCTCAACTATACCATGCTAGAGAGTACTACCCTATATAGAGTCTCTTACAAATTGAGACAGATTCCAAGTCTCACTTATATAGAGAAAAGTGTAGAGTTTGTACTATGTGTGAAGAGTCAGAGGGAAATGACTGACATGATATTGATCCATATGCATAAAAAAAAATCCGGACTGATTACTTCTTGGATTTTGTGAATTGTATTCCTATACATCCTATACATCAAGTAGTAACCATCGAAGTGGAAGTTTTACTTGATACTATACTGAAAGGAAAGATATTTTTTTCTTTTCAAACTTAATTTTATTATGTAAACTATTAAATTAAATGAAATCTTTTTAGACTGATTGCATTCAAGGGAACTAGGGGCTATTTTCAGGAGAGACATGAACCAAACACTGATGTTTTTAAGAGGAATCCTTGGGTGAGAATAAAAATAGGCACAAAAACTCCTAAACCCAACATGAATTTTGTGTGGATGTTGTCTGGAACCTGGACCAGTTATATACATATTATATTTGGGCATATTTTCCTATTTAATTTTTCGTTATTATATTGGGCCTAAGGTTTCTGACCCTCTAGCCAAATTGAAAATATACACATGCTAACAACAAGGTATGTATGAGCCTAAAGGTGCATTGAATATTTGCTCAATTTGTGTTTGGACTGAGTGACCAAGGAAGACTAATTATCTAAGCAATGAATGTTGATATTCACCAGGTTCTCTTGATTTGGGGGCATCTATTAATCATGCTGTGAATGCTTTGCAGAAGCTGGAGACATTTGGGAAAAGCATCTAGGAAAGAGGGTAAGGGGGTAGGGAAAATCTCCAGGAACAGAGAAGAAATAGGTCCTGACAACATTTGTGAGAAAAGGGAGTTTCCGGAACTGTGCCAGGGGGAGGCATAGCCCAGATTAGAGTGACCATTCCATTTTTATATTTTTGAAGTACTAATTTGTCTATAATAATACAAATTCTACAAATGCATACTTGAAATATGAATATGTATATATTACATATATACATATAAATCAATACACAATAAAGTATACTAAAAATACACCAAAAACTTAAAGGCTACTCAACCTCTTATAGAGTAATTTAGGATGACATGGTTCTTTCTTGGACCCAATCTAAGGGACATATTTCCTGGTTCTGCCCAGGAGATATACTTAAACTTTGGACTGATGCTACATTTGTGATAGCATGAAAAATCAAGCCAGCATTTATTATGATGTATACACAGCATTGTGATAAGTATATTGTAAGATATAATAGAAGCAAAAAACATAAGAGTTGACTGAAATCTTTGATTCTTCCCAGATTTGCAGAGGGATACCAGGAGAAAAAGTGATTGATTTTGCCTTTTTTAAAAATTAATGTCTTAGAAGTCAATATAGTATTATTTCTGCACTCTAAGCTAGGCAAAGAACTAATAAAACTATTACCTTCTTCCTTCTGTGCATTATTCTTTTTTGTAATAAATTCTAAAATTACATTCAGTTTTTTTGTTGGTTTTTAATGCCTTAACACACTATTGTCTCCTTGACAATCCTTAGATTTTACCTAGTACTTGCTTTGGATGTGTCCCAAAAGTCTTAGTGCTTTAATAACTTCAGAAATATAAATGTCGCAAACTTGCCCCCAAACCTCAGAATTTTAAAAGTTAATTAATAATTTTTTAGAATATTTATGTTTCTTACTGGAAGATGAATGGATGTCCATGAATTGGAGAATGGTTGGGTAAATTATGGTATATGAAGGCTATGGAATATTATTGCTCTGTAAGAAATGACCAGCAGGATGAATTCAGAAAGGCTTGGAGAGACTTGCATGAACTGATGCTGAGTGAAATGAGCAGAACCAGAAGATCACTATACACTTCAACAACAATACTGTATGAAGATGTATTCTGATGGAAATGGATATCTTCAACATAAAGAAGATCCAACTCACTTCCAGCTGATTAATGATGGACAGAAACAACTACACCCAGAGAAGGAACACTGGGAATTGAATGTAAAATATTAGCACTACTGTCTTTCTACCCAGGTTACTTATACCTTCGGAATCCAATACTTAACGTGCAACAAGAAAATTGTATTTACACACATATATTATATCTAGGTTATACTGTAACACATGTAAAATGTATGGGATTGCTTGTCATCTAGGGGAGGGAATAGAGGGAGGGAGGGGAAAATCTGAAAAAATGAATACAAGGGATAATGTTATAAAAAAATTACTCATGCATACATACTGTCAAAAATATATAATTATAAAATTAATTTTAAAAAGAAAATGGAAATTAAAAAAAAAGTAATCACTAAGCCTCTAGATTTAATTTTTATTTCTTCATTTTTGTTATTTAATTAATACATTTAATTAAACAAATTTAGCATAACCTTGAATTAAAAAAAAGAATATTTATGTTTCCCATTAAAATTAACATAACCATTGTCTTGTGTTATATATTCCTGTAGTTGACTTTCAAATTTTGCAAAAATTTTCAATAGCTTCCACTCAGTGATTGAAAGGATTGCAAATGTAGTCCTAATCATAAAATATCTGAAGATGAGGCCAATGGGAGGATGATACTTCTTACTCCTTAGAACTTTCTCATTATTATGGCAGCTAGGAAGATAGATAGATAGATGATAGATAGATAGATAGATAGATAGATAGATAGATAGACAGACAGACAGACAGACAGACAGATAGATAGATAGATAGATAGATAGATAGATAGATAGATAGATATAGGACACAGGTATAATTGAATATGAAAGGATAATATCTTTTTTAATGATGAAATTAAGGGGTGAGAAAGGAATGTATTGGGAGAAAGGAAAAGGGAGAAGTGTAATGGTACAAATTATCTGCCATTAAAAATGGCAAGAAAAAGCTTTTACAGTGGAAAGGGAAAGAGGGAAGAGAGGAGGAATGAGTGAACCTTACTCTCATCAGAATTGGTTCAAAAAATAACATACATAATCAATATGAGTATAAAATCTATTTTACTCTGCAGGAAAATAAGAGGGAAATGAGATATGGGAAGGGGAGAGGGTGACAAAAGAAAGAGCATATTGGGTGAGGGGGTGGTCAGTACCAAAACGTTTTTGATAATGGAAAGGTGAAAGGAGGGAGGAATACAGTTAGCAGTAGTAATTATAAAAAACAATTTCAAAGCAAGTAACTCCGATAAAGTATAACTTCTCAAATATAGAGGGAAATAAGTCAAATTTATTTTTTAAAAGAGCGAAACCACAATTGATAGAAATTCATGCATATTTTTTGACCTATCACCACTACTAGACATGAAGACCAAAGAGATTTAAAAAAAAAGACCTCTATATACAAAAAAATATTCTTGGCAGCTTTCTTATCACAGCAAAAAAAAAATTGGAAATTGAGGAGATGTCTATCAATTAGGGAATGACTTAATAAACTGTGGTATGTTTTATGATGGAATAGTATTGTCCTATGGGAAATGATGAGCAGGACTGCTCTCAAAAAAAAACAAAAACAAAAACAAAAACAAAAAAAAAACTGGAAAGTTCTCCATGAATTCCATAACTTTGCTATTCTCAATAGTGCAATCATTTACAACAATCATCTGAAGGATTTATAAAGAAAAATCCTAATCCTATCCAAATCCAAACTGATTGTTATGTCTGAATACAAATAGAAACATTCTCCTATCTCTCTGTCCCCTGTCTCTGTCTCTCTCTGTCTCTCTGTCTCTCTGTCTCTCTGTCTCTCTCTGTCTCTCTCTGTCTCTCTCTCTCTCTCTGTCTCTTCTCTCTCTCTCTCTCTCTCTCTCTCTCTCTGTCTCTCTCTCTCTCTCTGTCTCTCTCTCTGTCTCTCTCTCTCTGTCTCTCTCTCTCCTCTCTCTCTCTCTCTCTCTCTCTCTCTCTGTCTCTCTCTCTGTCTCTCTCTCTCTCTCTCCTCTCTCTCTCTCCTCTCTCTCTCTCTGTCTCTCTCTACTTAGTTTTTCTTAAAAGTTGTTATTTTCATTAGGGTGAGAGATCAATATTTTCTTTCACAACTTGACTTCTATGGAAATGTTTTGCATAACTACATATGTGTCTTCTTAATTGTAGATTGGGATAAGGGAGAGAACCTAGAACTCAAAAAAATTTAAAACAAATGAAAAAAGAAGTTTGTTTTCAATAAAACTGGGGAAAATATTAAATAAATAAAATGAACAATGTTATATGGATTAGTAATCAATCAGTTAGATAACTGGTGGTCCTCTATTGACAACTATGGCTATTTTTTTAAATTCATGCTCAAGCTTTTGGTGCCTGCCTAGAACATGTCACAGTTATAATTGCAGGAACCTAATAACTATGTAACCTAATTACTATGCTAAAAGTTTAGATACTTTGGGCATTCATTGGTTCTCAATGCTTGACTTCCTCAATGGGTTCTTTTCTTTTTTTTATTATAGCTTTTTTATTTATAAGATATATGCATAGGTAATTTTTCAGCATTGATAATTGCAAAACCTTTTGTTCCAATTTTTCCCCTCCTTTCCTCGACCCCCTCCCCCCAGATGGCAGTTAGACCAATATAGTAAAATATGTTAAAGTATATGTTAAATACAATATATGTATACCTATCCATATAGTTATTTGCTGCAAAAGAGGAATTGGACTTTGAAATAATGAATTTACAATTAACCTGTGAAGGAAATACAAAATGCAAGCGGATAAAAAAAAAGAGGATTGGAAATGCTATGTAAGTGGTTCATAATCATTTCCCCAGAGTTCTTTCTCTGGGTGTAGCTGGTTCTCTTTATTATTGAACAAATGGAACTGATTTGATTCATCTCATTGTTGAAAAGGGCCTTGTCCATCAGAATTGATTATCATATAGTATTGTCATTGGAGTATACAATGATCTCCTGGTCCTGCTCATTTCACTCAGCATCAGTTCATATAAGTCTCTCCAAGCCTCTTTGTATTCATCCTGCTGGTCATTTCTTACAGAACAATAATATTCCATCACATTCCTATACCACAATTTACTCAGCCATTTTCCAATTGATGGGCATCCACTTAGTTTCTAGTTTCTGGCCACTACAAAAAGGGCTGCCACAAACATTCTTGCACAGACAGGTCCCCTTCCCTTCTATAAGATCTCTTTGAGATATAAGCCCAGTAGTAACACTGATCAAAGGCTATGAACAGTTTGATAACTTTTTGAGCATAGTTCCAAATCACTCTCCAAAATAGCTGGATGTATTCATAATTCCACCAGCAATGTATCAATGTCCCAGTTTTCCCACATCCCCTCCAACATTCAGCATTACCTTTTCCTGTCATCCTAGCCAATCTGACAGGTATGTAGTGGTGTCTCAGTTGTCTTAATTTGCAATTCTCTGATTAATGATGACTTGGATCATTTTTTCACATGGCTAGAAATAGTTCCAATTTCTTCGCCTGAGAATTATCTGTTTATGTCCTTTGACCATTTATCAGTTGGAGAATGACTTGATTTTTTATAGAGTCAATTCACTATATATTTTTGGAAATGAGGCCTTCATCAGAACCTTTGATTGTAAAAATGTTTTCCCAGTTTATTGTTTCCCTTTTATCTTGTCTGCATTAGTTTTGTTTGTACAAAAGCTTTTCAATTTGATATAATCAAAATTTTCTATTTTGTGATCAATAATGATCTTTAGTTCTTCTTTGGTCACAAATTCCTTCCTCCTCCACAGGTCTGAGATGTAAACCATCCTATGTTCTTCTAATTTATTTATAATGTCATTCTTTATGCCTATGTCATGAACCCATTTTGACCTTATCTTGGTGTGTGATGTTAAGTGTGGGTAATGCCTAGTTCCAATTTTCCCAGCAGTTTTTGTCAAACAGTAAATTCTTATCCCAAAAGCTGGGATCTTTGGGTTGGTCAAAAAACAGATTATTAAAGTCATTGACTATTTTGTCCTTTGAATCTAACCTATTCCACTGATCCACTAGTCTATTTTTTAGCCAATACCAAATGATTTTAGTAACCACTGCTTTATAATATAGTTTTAGATCTGGTACAACTAGGCCACCTTCATTTGATTTTTTTTCCATTAGTTCCCTCAAAAGCCATGACCCTTTGTTCTTCCAGATGAATTTTGTTGTTTTTTTAGGTCATTAAAATAGTTTCTTGGGAGTCTGATTGGTATAGAATTAAATAGATAGATTAGTTTAGATAGCATTGTCATTTTATATTCTCTCAACCTACCCAAGTGCACTTAATATTTTTCTAATTGGTTAGATCTGATTTTGGAAAGTGTTTTGTAGTTTTGCTCATATAGTTCCTGAATTTCCCTCGGCAGATAGTTTCCCAAATATTTTATATTATTGGCAGTTACTTTAAATGGAATCTCTCTTTGCATCTCTAAATGTTAGATTTTGTTTGTGATATATAAGAATGCTGATGACTTATGTAGGTTTATTTTGTATCCTGCAACTTTGCTAAAGATGTGGATTATTTCTAATAGTTATTAGTAGAATCTCTTGGGTTCTCCAAGTATACATCATATCATCTGCAAAGAGTGATAATTTGGTTTCCTCCTTACCTACTCTAATTCCTTTAATTTCTTTCTCAACTCTTACTGTAGAAGCTAGCATTTCTAATACAATATTGAATAGTAATGGTGATAGTGGGCAACCTTTTTTCATTCCTGATCTTACTGGGAATGGTTCCATTTTATCCCCATTACATATGATGCTTACTGATGGTTTTAAATAGTTGCTACTGATTATTTTAAGGAAAAGTCCATTTATTCCTATACTCTCAAGTGTTTTTAATAGGAATGGATGTTGGATTTTATCAAATATTTTTCCTGCATCTATTGAGATAATCATGTGGTTTTTGTTAATTTGGTTATTGATATAGTCATTTATGCTAATAGTTTTCCTAATATTGAACCAGCCCTGTATTCCTGGTATAAATCCTACTTGTTCGTGATGTATTATCCTGGGGATGATTTTCTGTAATCTTATTGCTAATATTTTATTTAAGACTTCAGCATTAATATTCATTAGAGAGATTGATCTATAATTTTCTTTCTCTGTTTTCAGCCTACCTGGCTTATGTATCAGTACCATGATTGTGTCATAAAAGGAATTTCCCTATTTTTTCAAATAATTTATATAACATTGGAATTAATTGTTCTTTAAATGTTTGGTAGAATTCACATGTAAATCCATCTGAACCTGGGGATTTTTTCTTAGGGAGTTGATTAATAGCTTGTTCTATTTATTTTTCTAAAATGGGACTATTTAAGCAATTTACTTCCTCCTCTGTTAATCTGGGAAGCCTATATTTTTTAAGGTAGTCATCCATTTCACTTAAGTTATCTTTATTGGCATAAAGTTGAGCAAAGTAACTCCTAAATATTGTTTTAATTTCCTCTTCATTGGTGGAAAGTTCTCCCTTTTCATTTTTAAGACTAACAATTTGATTTTCCTCTTTCCTTCTTCTAATCAGATTTACCAAAGCCTTATCTATTTTATTGTGGTTTTTTTTCATAAAACCAACTCTTAGTTTTATTTATTAATTCAATAGTTTTGTTTGTTTGTTTGTTTGTGTTTTTGTATTTTTTTTTAACCTTTTCCAATTCACACTTCAGGAAGTTGTTTTCTTTTTCCATTTTATCAAATTTTTCTTTAAGTTCCATACTCTATTGCAGAGCTTCTCTTTCCTTTCCCCATTTTTCTTCTAGCTCTCTTTTAAGATTTTTTAATAATTTCTTCTAGGAGAGCCTTGTGTGGTAGAGACCAGGTTATTTGTTCTGTTATTAGTCTCCTGGGGTTGAAAACCTGCTCTCTTTCTGTATAGAAGCTATTGGTTAGTAACCTTGGGTGTTTCACTCATTTTTTAAAAGCTCTTAGGATCTCCCTTCAGGGCAAGGAGGCTACCAGTTTCCTCTGAAGAGAACCAATAGGAATATGGACAATAGCTGTCCTGCAAACAGGCTGCTTAGGGTGGTAAAGCTGCAGAAGTGCCCTGGAAAGAGTCCTGCTGTGCAGATCAGGGGCTTTGGTGAAACTAGAGGCTGAGCAGTGAAAGTGTCACTGCCCCAGGCAGAACCCCATTGTGCAGATCAGTGACTCCCTGGCACACCCCCACACTGGAAGTATCTCTGCCCCAGGAAGCATGGCTAAGCTGTGGAAGTTCTATTGCCCCAGGCAGAGCCCCCCCCACCAAAAGTCCCGTGTTGAAGAATGTGGCTGCACAACTTGCTGTGGACTGCACTGAGTCACTTCTGGTGCTGAGTGGGTGTAGCCAGATCCTGTTAGATTCTGGCGGGTTTTTTGGGAATACACTCTACCTTTGGCGTTTGTGTAACTTCTCTGCCGATCTACTGCTTTGCAACCAAAGCAGAGCAGCCAACCTCTGTTAGAGTCTTCTCTACAAAATCTCTATCTACAGAGACCACCCCTGCCCCCTGGTCCGCTCAGTGTGCTAGCCTCTGTGTTTTACCTCCCTGCCTGCACTGGCCTGCTCCCACCAATCAGGACAAAACTTTTCTGGCAATCTTCCAGATTATCTTCGGCTGGTAATTTGTTGTACTCCCAGTATTTGTGGATTTTACCAGTCAAGCACTATTTCTGAGGCTGAATTTGGTAATTAGTAGTGAGGGTAGAAGGGGAGCTTAGAATGAAGCATGTGTCTTTTCCACCATCTTGGCTCCACCCAGTGGGTCCTTTTCATAATCCCAAGCAAAGGAGAAATGGAGGCGGAGGGGGTAGCCATCATGTCTAGTGAAGGTCTGATCCAAAGGATTCTGGGATTCACTTTTCAACTTGCTGACTCATGCTAAAAAGGCAATGAAACCTAGATTAAGATGAACACTTTGTAATATGGCTGGTGGTGAAGTTTCTAAAAGATAAAGCCTAGATGTGAACAAGTTATTTCCGTTGTGGTCTAAAGAGGACAAAGTACATCATCACCTGTTTCATTAATAACATACATACAGTAACAGTGATTTAATTTCATTCTGTCAATTAACATACTCAAACAACTTTCTTCCCATGATATTTATTTTATAAAATATACATTATAAATGTATATTTATGCATATGTGTATGTACATTTATATGTATATATGTGATTATTTATGTGTGAAACAAAGAAAGGCAATTTAAAAGGGAACCAAAAGAGCTGGCTTTTTTATATATTTACCTTATAAATTACATTATAAATAAATAAATATATATTTACATATATATTTACACAGATATATGTTCCCCTGAAAAACAAGATCTTTGAAGGCAGGGACTGTTTCATTTTTTTTCTTTGTCTCCTTAGCACCTAGCCCAATGCCTGGAACATATTGAGGGATTAATAAATGCATGTGAATAGATTGCCCAATGTTACCTGAAAGCACTTTGTAAATTATATTATCTTAAAGCAAGAGAAGGTAAAGTCAGACCCTTAGGATCATAATATGGATGTTATCTTGGCCTCTCAAAAGCTATAACTATAGAAATCTCTTTCTGAGGTGTCCTACCGAGCTGGGAAAATCTTTAAATAAGGACCCAACATTGGACTTAGCACAATGATTCACACAGTGTAAGTGCTTAATGAATGCTTGTTGATTGACTGATATCTAGCTAAGTTTGGAGATGCTTTTTTTGCCACAAAAAATGATAAGATTATCTTATAAAAATAATGAATGATGGACCAGGTCAATTCTTGTCTGGTAAAATGATGCTGGTAATAAGACAATTCATAAGAATTATTATTAAATATTTGAATAAATGGGAATTTTTAAAAGATAATTCACAAATTGAAATTACAAGGTAAATGAGCCAACAATCTAAAAGAATTGGGAAGTCTTCTTTGTAATACTAATTATTTGTTTGTCTAGCAATCAGAAATCATTAAGTTCTTCTTCTGATTCAGCTCTGGACATGGGAAGTGGGGTATAACCTGCAAAGGTCAAGAAATATCAATACTATGAACAATTCACATATTCACATGCAAGTGTATTTACATAACCAATGACATGTATATGTGCATATACATACAATCTGATAGCCCAGAAGAATGATCAGACATCTGTACTGAGACTGATAATAAATTCAAGTCATTAGAGCCCAGTAATTGTGTGAGAAGCCAACTGATGGCATCTGTCCAGTTGCTAATGGAGACAAGGGTCATAATGCAAAGTTTCCAGCAAAAGTAATATTAATTGGGTTGTGAATTGGCAGACACTGCAGAGAAGGTAGAAGTGAGCTATGAAGATTGGCTGCCCTAGTCTGCTCTGAGGGCAGATCTCCATAGCATGCCCTAAGCCTGTGGATGGCTTAGCAATAGGGGAAGTTTTTTGGATGTGATGATGGTAAACCAACTTTGATAATCACTGAACATTAGATTAACTCAATTATTAAAGTTGCATATTTCTTATATGGAAATTTTTCCTCTCTCAGAGCTTCATTAATGGTCTAAATCTATGTAAGTTTCTGCTCTATGTCAGGATTGAATTTTTTTGTTTTGTTTTGTTCTGTTCTGTTCTGTTCTTGTTGTTCTTAAAGCATCATTTAGGAGTTGGGCTCAACAAATTTAGAAGGAATCATTCCCCCCCCCCCTGCTGTTTTACCCTAAAGATGGCTCCATTTCTGAATGCTGCCCACACTACCTACTGTGGTGTTGTTGGGTTTTTTATGAAACTGAGAGGAAGTGCAGTATCTTTGAAGAGAAAGCAAGGTTTGGAGCCAGAGGATCTGGATTCCTAGGATGACTCTGCAACTTATTATCCATGTCACCTCACATAAATCATTTTATTTCCTTAGCCTGTTTTCTAAATGAACGTGTTGGACTGGATGGGATAGAATGGAAAAGTATTAAGTGATTATTCGGTGTGAAACAATATGGTAAATGCTGGGAATATAAACAGAAAATCAAGCCAGTAGTTGTTACCAAGGAGCTTGCATTCCAAATGAGGAGGAAAATGAAGAAGAATTCATGTTCATGTTCACCTCATGGTAAATGGAGATGCTGTCTAGTACTTAGAAAAATAATTAGGGCAGATAGGAAAGCTCCCAGGATCTTGAAGAATAATGATAGAGTGGATAATCTCCTCCCAATAGGGTAGTGGGTCCAAGAGAATCTGGGATACCTCCAAAACAAGTAGAGAAGTGAGCCAGCATCCAGCTGACAAGTGCATGCTCTTTGGTAAGAATCAAGCAAATGAGGCAACCAGGATTGGGGTGGGAAGGGAAAGTTCAAGGCTCCCCTTCAGTAATAGCTAGTAGTGCCATTAAGTCTTCAAGAGCCTACTGGAAGACTAGTAGCAAAAAAAGGGGAAGATCCTCAGCTCTCATCTGTGGTGCTTGCTGGAGATGGTTGCTCTAGGTTGTGTATATATACCACTGATCATTTCAAACCATAAACTCTGTAAATTTGCTACAGAATTAAAGGACTTCAATCTCTTTCTGTCTCTCTCTATGTCTCCATCTGTCCCTCTGTCTGTTTCTCTCTCTCTGTCTCTCTCTCTCTCTTTCTCTCTTTCTCTCTCTCTCCTTCTCTCTCTCTCTCTCTTTGTCTCTCTGTTCTCTTTCTCTCTATGTCTGACTCTGTCCCTGTCTCTCTCTACTTTCTGTCTCTCTGTCTCTCTCTGTCTCTGTCTCCCTTCCTCCTCCTTGCCTCTCAGTTTCTCTCTATTTATCTCTCTTCTCTCTCCCTCTGTTCCTCCCTCTCTTCCCCCGTGTCTGTCTCTGTCTCTCTCTCTCATTAAAACCCTTTAGCATTTTGTTGAACCAAGATTTGGATTAAATATAATATTTTTGGAATTCTCTAGTTTCCTGCCAATGTCACCTACTGCAGAAGATTACAACACTCCCTGAAAGTAGCAACCATGCTCTTTGTATTCTTAGCACAGTACTGGGCACCTAGTAAATGCTAAAAAATAAATACCTGTTAACTAGAGGACGAAATCCCTAAAATATATGTAGGAGAGCTATGAATACAACCTGTGAAGGAATAGCATTGGGTTCTTTACCCTTGGTTGTATAAAAATAGAATTAGCAGGCATCTAGGATGAGGGTCCTTGGTGATATATACAAGGAAGAGAACATAGAGGTGAAGTGAGGACCAAAGAATGAAAAAGAGGAGATTTTTTCATAAGCTCTTCATGATAGAATTGCATTCTGATTATATCTCAGAAAATGGTGTTAGATGTGGTCATGATAAATGGCCATTGAAACCTTTGAGTCATTCATCATCAGAACATGCCCTGGGCTGCAGGTAATGTAAGTGAGGGAATGCTCACTAAGAAAATGAAATATTGGACATTGCACCAACTACTAACTAAAATGTTTCATCTGGTAATCACTCTGAAGCAAGATTTATTTTCTGTTTCTCAAACTTCCTTTTAATTTAAATTAGATTTAGGGGATTTAGGGCCTGCCTTTTTGAAGATTAGCTTTTGCTATTTTCTTTTTCTCTTAACCTTACTGTGATCACTTTTTTAACAAGTGTCTCACCAGAGAAACTTTCAAGAATGTTAAAAAAAAAACAAACAAAACAAAACAAAACAAAAACATACTTTACTTTTTTTTAAGATGGGGAATGGCAATGACCCCAACCTTTTACACTGGTAGCCTCTATAACACCATGCTCTGTTAGGTGCTCACTAATGTTTGTTTGAATTGTCACATTTGGGCTGATGTATTTATAGGAAATATTCTGAGAGCTCTTTAGATGAAATATACTCTGTAAATGCAAAGAATTATGATAGTCTGTATAATTGTAAGTGATGTCTAAATAGGAGGCCATTACTCTGTGACTGGTGGACATGCTTGACTGCTGAGAGAGAAAAATAGAAATGCTAATGTATAGTCCCTTGGAAAACTGTATTTAACTCTCATTTTGGAAAGGGGTATTAATTATACCAAAGAGATACTTGGTTGAAGAGGGAGAAAAGAGGGGGAAAGAGGTGACACAGCTTTCCTGCAACACATAGGATTGCTTGGAAGATTTCATTTAATAGATCCCAGAAATTCCTGTAAGATTTTGAACACAGGCTTTTCATCCCAGAGAAATAGTATCAATTCCCTAAAAGCAGTTCTGAGATAACAATAGTCTTAACTGCAGGCATTCTTGCATCTGATTTGCCCTATGTCTTGAGCATTAACAAAGCCTTTGTTCTTGCACTAATTTCCAAGCGCATCCTTATTTCTAGGAGGGCTCCATTTAGGACTCAACACAGGTATATTATTTGTTTTGTGTGTTTCAGAAGGCACTTATCTGATGATAAATCAGACTTACTGATCTCCCCATTGGCTATACTCAGGGAAGATTTAAACTGCTTATCTTAATCTTTAGGGAGATTTGGTTAGGCAAGGTATTCAAATGAATTGAAACTAGCAGTATGGATCTCCTCATTTCTCCATCCTGCTTTTATTTATCCTGGCATTAAGTTCGTATAACTGTACCTCCAGGTTTCTTTTCCAATAAGAGCAGGAAAGAAATGTATGTAATTATTGAGGTCCATGGAGAGTAATGTCTCATTTATTTGAAGGTGCTAGAGAATGAGTCATTGAATTTTCTGCATAATTGAAACTTTCCTTTTTAAGTAATAAAAGCCAAACATTTAATTTATAACGGCATTAAATACAATCCAGGTTCAATATAAAAGACTTAATGATAATGATTTCAAATTCCATGGTTTGTCCCTTCTCCAAGCAATCATACTCTACCAGCTCTACTCAGGATTCTCCTGATATTGGCCCTTTCTAGCTTTGGGCTGTTTTCTGTTCTCTTGCCAGGGCCAGAATAGCAAAATTTAAAATTTTAGAGAATATTTATAAACAACAAAGACATAAAATGACTTTTACCATATTGCATAGCTAATCACACAAACACACAAAATTCCTTTCTGGCAATCCTCCGAGATCTAACAGTTATTTGAGATTTATAAAACTTTCTTAAAATTAAGCTTCCCTACCACCTCAAGAGGGGAAAGAATTCAGAGTTACTTTAATATTCAACATCTATCCTCTCTAATAAGTTCAGCTTTCCTTAAAGACCTTCAAGCCCTATGAGTCACAATATCAGAGATAAACGAGTGCCTGGTTTGCTCTTCCCCATCATGACTTAGTGTCCCACTGGTCTTTAGCTCTATTTCTCACATCTACTTGTCACTGTCAAATCACACCCCTTCTTCCCAGCATATCAAGCATATCAACATATCAAGACTTGGAAATTTAGTGTTTCTGCTGCTAAAGTATCACCTTTTAGAATTGCTCCTTATTGCTGGTGAAACCATCACCAGCTTTCTTAATGTTACAAATCCCACTGGCTTGTATAGAAAAGATCTCAGGATCTGGTCTTATAATCTGTCCTTCTTAACCAGTGTTTCTTGGTTCTCACTCCTAATGAACTATAATGAGTGCATTTCATTCACCTCCATTGGTTCAGGTATTTGACAGTGTGACCACCACTAATGTAAGCTCCTTTTATATGGAGTCTTTTTGGAAGGACAAATTGGTTTGCACCCTCTTCTAGTCTTCCAGTCTCCTTTCCCTCTCAAACCATAGTGAGAAGCATTTATCAATGTCTGGTCCATAGTAGGTGCTTAATAAGTGTTAAACAAGCACAAAGGTATCTAATTAACTTGAGGCTTGGATAAATGTCAAGAATGTGCCAGAAACATTGGCAAGATCGGAGGAACAAAGGTTGACTGCTAATGATAGCATTCTTGACTCACAACAAATGTCCTTATCCCCATTATACAATTTTTCTAAAATATACTATATGATCTATTTAGCCTCCATCCTCTTTGGCACTGAAAACATCAGAGCAGTGGGGAAGAGGGGAAAGATAATAAATCTCATAATGTATTTAGGCTATCTGTTAAGATACAATATTAACAATTATTTTTGCTCTCAAAGTAGTAAAATATGCAAAAAGGCATGAAATCATATCAATATTAAATATTCTCAGTAAAGATGAAATTAGAAGACAAACAGAAACTATAGTTCAATGGAAATACACGTCTTTCGTGTTCTCCTTGGAGAGAGAAATAAAGGTGTTGGTAGAGTTGGTTGTACAAAGACAACAATCCATATCATTTCAAGGGACACAAGGTCATCTGCAATCAGAGCTTATGATAAACATTTGTAAAAATGATCATCACAAATTTTATTCATGAATTTAGGTTTCAGAGGAAGATTAGGTAGAAAAACTATATGAAAAACTTGATAAAATTGCCAAATTAAACTTGTCAAAAAACATATACTTTGATATTCAATAATTTTAATGTAAAGGCAGACAGAGAAGAGAACAGCAAAAAATACTTTGGATAATCAGGCTTTTTTTTCTTGCCATTATAAAAAAAAAAGAAAGAAAGAAAGAAAAGAGGCCAAAAGTTTGAACACTTACAGAGCTTCATGACTACAGATCATAAATAATTTATTCAAGAAAATATTTGGGAGGCATTGAATGCTGTTAAAGCATATAACCATGCTTACAGAGTCCACCAAAATTTTATGCTATTTTTTTCAACTAGGCCATTATAGATTCATCACATCTTTTTATTCTTCCATTATTGACTCTTTGTCTCACTCTCCAGAGCATCTATTACAAATCTTTCCTCAAACTTCCTATACCACCTCCTCCACACTCTCTCTCTCAGCAGAGAACCCAGATCCCTACTTTTCTAAGAAAATGGAAGCCATCCATCATGAACTCTCTCTTCTTCCAAACTCTACAACTCAAATCCACTCAAGGTTGCAGCAGTCAACATTTCTGCAGGTCAACAATTTCTTACAGCAAGACTAATGAGTTACTGAAACTCAAGGACAGGTGATAGCCTCCTGCTGTATTAGTGAATGAGTTCCATTAAATTGGTAATTGCACTATTGTATTAATTCAAGAACTGTATCCTCTATGTAGGACTACAGGAAGAGAACACACAAATCTTTTTCTTATCATTAGCTCTATCCTCTTATCTGAAATAATTGTGGCTATCTGACAGAAGTGTTATCTTTAAGAGAAAAGGGACAAATGAATGGTTTATAAGTATATCAGGGACTTAACCTGTGTATTAGGCAGGGCCATTAAAGCTTTAGGGAAGGAGATCCCAGAATAACAATTCAAAAGTCAGCAATATGACCAACAAGCAGAAGAAGTGGATTTCAGCTCCACAGAAAGAATTCAAATATTCTGACTTAGGATAGGCCCTATCTCACTCCTTAGTAGAGAAACAATTCAAATATAAAGAGAAATCTTTCTGAAATTCTTTCAGGGCCATGAAGATAAAAATATATCTCTGTCATAACCTTCACAATCCCATATTCATATCTCTTCCCAATTCCTGTTCCTCCCAAACCCAACTACATTTTCACTTTCATGCTGTCAACATGGACCTTTTATTTGTCCATATTCCATTTGATTTCTAAATCAAATGTAGACATAAATGACCATAAATTAGAAAGTTGTATGTTAAGTCCAATATTTCCTATCGGTATTTTGATTTCCTCTCCAGAGAAATCAAATTATACAATATGATATTAAAAGCCACTTTCAGCATTGAAGTTTTAAGATTTATGATTGATGAGGTAACTGGTATTATGACATGAGGATTCCAATTAAAAGGCATATAACCTTCAGTAAGACTGAAGATGTACATGACAATTGATTCCTTGGAGTAATCTGATGAACAATCGATCCAAAGTATTTATTGTGGCCCTATTATGTCTATATAATACTCTCTATAAAGCCCTATAAGGCCACTAAATTACACTAAATACAGAGGAAACAAATACAAAGACTCTTTTCAAGTAGTTTGCATTCTGTTAGGGGAGAAAACATTCATATATAAAAGCACATACATCACAAATGTGAGATAATTTCAGTGAGAAGGTAGACATTAGCAACTTGGAGGATCAGAAAAGGCCTTGTGGAGGAGGAAGCATTTGAGAAGAGCTTTAAAGGAAACAAGGAATTCTCAGAGGTTAAGAAAAACATCCAAAACACAAAACAAAAATGTTTTTAAAAGCATCTTTGTTAACACAAAGGCGTGGAATGAAGTGGGATACCATATGTCAAGATCAACAAGAAGGCCAATTTGGCTAGATTATAGATTAAATGAAAGTGAACAAAGAATAACAATATTGGAAAGATTGGTGGGAGCCAGATTATGAAGGAATTTAACTGCCCACCAGAGGAGTATTTGATCCAAAAGATAAAGCCACTACACACTGGGATTCTTCATATTTTAACAGACTCTTTTGACTATCTAGTAAAGCCTATGGAGTCCCTAATAGTTAGCAACCTATAACATCTGAGTATCTGGAAACAGTTATAGCAGTGGGCCTAATAACTACAATAATTTCAAACAATTTCAATAAATTCGATATAAATACCCAAATTGTTGAACATAAGTGATATTTTGATATAGCTGCAACAACTTCAATGTGATATCTGTGATTTCTATTAGTAAAAAAGTTATTTTGTGATTGAGTTATTGAGTTTTGAAATTGTTGTTGCTCAGTTGTTGTATTTTCAGTCATACACAACTCTTCATGACCTTATTTGAAGTTTTCTTGATGAAGATACTGGAGTGGTTTGCCATTTCCTTCTTTAGCTCACTTTGCAGGTGAGGAACTAAGATAATCAAGGTTAAGTGATTTGTTCAGGATCATGCAGCTAATTAATGTCTAAGACCAAATTTGAGGCTATAAAAAGGAGTCTACCTGACTCCAGACCTGATATTCTATCCACTACACCAACTAGCTGCCCATTGGTATTGCTAATACTATTATGGTTCATTGAAAATATGTAAATCTGAAGGAATTGTTGAGTTTTACTTAATGGCCAATGAAAATAAAATATAATTTCCCCCAAAGTTCACATGCCCCTTGTAATCTATCCATAGACTTCGTAGGGTTTCAAATTTAAGAGTCCCTACACTAGAGTTATTTAGCAGAGAAGCATAATAGCTGACATTATATGCCATTTTAATGTTTGTCAAATGCTTTATAAATACCGGTGCTTTAGGAATATTACTTTGAAAGCTGTATGAAAGAAATATTTGGGAAGTAAATTAGAAACAATAGTAGAAACAAGAACAGACAAGAGGTGATGAGGATGTTAACAAGGACAAGGATGATGAGCTATATGAGGAAAGAGAAGAGAATAAAATAGTACAAATCTCTTCCATTATACCTATTAATTATGTTTAAGGAAATCTGTGTAAAATGTTTCTTCTAAATCATTGCATTGGTGCCAAAAATATTCACCATGGAAAAAATCATAGGGTATCTTTGAATTATGTGCAGCATAGTGTCTATTGTTAGATTACAAGCTTTTATCCCTTGGTATAAAAAAAAATCATATATTATTATTAAGCCACTTTAGAAACAATCTGGAATTATGCCCAGAGAGTTATTAAACTGCCTATACCCTTTGACCCAGAAGTACCTCTACTAGGTCTATTTCCAGAGATGATTTAGGGAAAAAGGAAAAGAACTTCTATATTCTAAAATGTTTAAGCAGCTATCTCTGTGGTGGCAAAGAACTGGAAATTGTGATGATGTCTGTCAATTGAGGAATGGCTGAACTAGTTGTGGTATATGATTGTGATGGAATACTACTGTGCTGTAAAAAAAAAAATGATGAGCTCAATGCTCTTAGAAAAACATGGACAGACTCATATGAAATAATGAAGAGGGAAATGAGTAGAACCTAGAGAACATTGTATACAGTAACAAATAATTTTAAGAACAACTTTAAGCAAATAAGTTATTTGAACTACTACAAATACCCAAATTAACTACAAAGGATATGTAAAAAAAGATAGTATTTGCATTCAGTAAAAGAACACACACACGCAAACACACACATTTTAGGATGGAGTCTAGAGGAAAAAAAATTATGTAACTATATATTTAGATGGAGCAGCAAGTTGAACAAAATAGACTGCCAGCGTCATGTGCAATCATCTTTTTTACATATTATGTTATGTTTGTTATGTTCCATAAATTAAAAATAAAATAAATGTAAAAATATTCAGCTCAAAGTTCACCTTTTAAAAGAACCCTTTTTTACTCTCGACTTCTTCTCCCCTGCCCACTGCCAGTCCCTTTCCTCTAATATTATCTTCCATTTACACTGCATATATCTTATATGTACATAGTTACATCATTTCTCCCATAACAATGCAAGCTTTTTGAAGACAGGAACCTGGCTTTTGCCTTTCTTTGTAACACAATATCTAACACATGGTAAACTTAACAAAGACTTATTTATTAATCAAATAAAGAAAGTTAAATGCTACAAAATAGACAAATTTAGATTTCCACCTATGCTGAGCTACCTCAACAGTAACCTTGGCAAAGCCAAGGTCATTTTGCACAGATGAGATTTTATTTACATTTTAAAAAAGGAAGTTAACATTCTGGAATTCACAGAAGAGTTGGGATGTACAGATTATTAGCTTCCTGGAATAGAAAGGTGTGAATAATACAATTAGACATTTTCAGTCCCTCCACTTAAGAGTCAGAGTCCTCTGCTTCAACAAACATAACCTTTAACAGTACTGACAGATGAGCTATATTTCTGATTGGTTAATTGTGAAATCCCTTCACCTTCACATACTGTAATATTTCTCACACATTTTAATTTCTTTCAATGTGTTTCAATTTTGGGGAAAAATGCATTAAGTAATCAAATTTGCTCAAGTTTCCCATTTGCTGATATTGACTGGGTCAAACACTTGAAAATTATACTAAGAGGTTTGGATCAAAGTGAGCCAAATTGATTTGGATCTTATTCAATGCAACTTCTAGCCCACCACTACCAAACTTTATATAATTTTGTGAGTAGACTAAATTCTTAGAGTAAGCTAGAGATGCCTCCCCTCTCACAAGGAATTAATTCTTGTGCTCAGTATCAGAAGCTAGTTATTATAATTAGTGATAATTAAGACACAGAAAAAGCAAAAAGCAATACCTTGAACTGTGGGGAAAACTTGTTGGGCAACTCAAAGACAGGAGACAAGGAATTGTTGATTAATAGAACAACCCTGTGTGCAATTGCCTAGTAGAGGACCTCAAGTCTGAGTAAGGGACAAAGGTCATGATGTACAGAGCAGTCTTGTCACAAGAACAGCTAAGCACCAGATTTACCATTTCCAAAAGGCACAAGTATAGAGTTCTCTTCTTCCCTGAAAAGATCATGATCTCCTATCCAGATGTTGGCAAATCTCTGAGGTCCCAGACTAGTTCCATCTGATAAAAGGCTCACCCAAATTATAAAAGAGAAGACTGAAGATACTAATTCAATGGTATTATCATTCATTCAATATATTTATCAAGTATCTCCAATGTATGAGACATGGTGTTGGTACTAAGGGAATGGGGAGGCACAGAGAAGCATAAGACATAGGCCCTACCCTCATGTAATTTACCTAATAAAAGAAGTAAGATAATTAAACAAATAATTCCAAAACATAAGATAATGTGAAAATACACTGAAAAGGTATAAACTACCATAAGAGATCTTAGGAAGTACAGTATGGGAAGAAATCAAGGAACATTACTGGCTTCTGACTGAATAGCCAGTGTCTAGAAGAAATGAGTCAAATATAATTAAGGCCTTGCTGCCCAACAGCTAAGGAATTCTTCAGACTAGGAGTATAACCTGTTCCAAGCTGCAGTTCTGGGGTTGATGATGTGAATAGCAAAACTCTAGGAGAAAGAAGGAAATGATTGTAGTAAATGAATAATTAATGTGTTTATGTGTAGATATATATATATATATATATATATATATATGTGTGTATATATATATATATATATATATATATATATATATGACTTTCCAGGTTCTCAATAATCATTCAGTTCAGTATATGTACAGCATATATTCACTGCCATACATTCTAATGGTCCTTATTTTCTAAGAGTTTATAACTTAAGGCAGAATGACCCATCACATAAAGTTGCTACCTCAATGTACTCTGATTATTTGTAAAATCTATTTTTTCTGTTTCTTCTTTTTTCCCTTTCTCCCTGAAATCTTAGGACCTTTATGGAAGACACATCACACCTGTTCTTTGCTGTGGAAATTCTCAACAGCCCTTGGCTAAAAGCAATGTAGTTCTGACATGACATTAGTCTGACATACTGAGAGACTTAGAGAAAAAAAAATTAATACTTATCCAGTCTTGTTTGGAGTCTGGAAACAATCACATATTTGAGATCATTTTCTTTGCTTATTATAAGTGGGTATAATTTTTTCATTAAATGCCACCTCTTCAGGAAAAGCTTAATTTGTGCCACAAAGGTTGAAGTGGTGGGAGGGAAAGAATGGAGTTTCCCAGTCATCTTCTTCTGAATCCTTGGTTACTTCTACTCATCAGACACAGTTAAATCATTCTAGGATCCCATTTCCTAAAGTGGAAAAAGCAAATCCTTGACAGATGAAGGCAATGAGGTTAAATGCCACCTATGAAAACAATAGCTCATATTTCTAAGCACTCTAAATTGAAAAAGTACTTCTCAATCACAAACCTGGAAGGGAAAGAAGAGTGAACAGTTACCATCATAGCCATTTAATAGATGAACAAATTAAGTTTCCCAAAAGCCAAATGACTTTAAGGATAGAGCAGATAAAAAGCAAAGTCAAGATATGAACCCAGGCTTGCCAACTTGAATCCCAGAACTTGGTACTATATGAGGCTGCCTTTCATGATAAGACCAAAGGTCTTTGAGATATAATGAAAAATGGGCTGAATCTGACATCACAAGAATTGGGTTTAAATATTGGTTCTGTTTGTTACTAGCCGAGCAACACAGGCAAGTCAGTAAATTTGAATTTAACACCACTGGGTAAGGAAGAGAGTGGTAAAGCTTTTTTAGATATTTGCTAGCTGTAACCCTGTTATTAAATTCTTTCAGTTCATCAGTAAAATCGAGATAATAAGGCATCTACTCCTCAGGGTTGTAATGAGAATCCAATAAAATTATATACATATATAAATATATTATCATTATTAAAAATAGTGGAAATATACATGAAATGGATACAAGGTGGTTAAAGGAATAAGGATACCGCAGTTTTGTGAACCAATGAAATATTAGTATATCTTGTTCCTGATGGCAGATCATGGCAAAGTTAGGATTAAGATAGCAACTATTCACTGGACCCATTTTGTCATAAGTCCCCACTCTGTCACATGGGCTCTCTTAAGGTATGTAGATTTTATTTCCTCAGGAAGCAATTCTCAATCTTCTCTGATAAAGGAGATTTTGCATCATTTTGTCTTATTTTCCTGTCTTCTTATAATTTTTATTTCTTATCCCTACCCCCTCCGGCTGGTACATTCTGAGCCCTCTGTACTATACTAGCCATTTTTTCATCTTCCAGTTTGTAGTGGCATAAAACTGCTGAGCAACAAAGAAGGGTGGGTTATTCAGAATGGAGAGATCCATATACCCTATTAATTGTCTCCACTTCAACTGGCCACAGCAACTAGATAAAAATGACTGAAAACATTACAGATGATGAGGGCTTCTCCTGTAATCTCTAGGGAAACAGCTGAGTTCCTCCATAACCCATCATATCTTGCCTGTAAACTATCTTGAATTGTGGTGAATAGGCCTAACCCACCTAATTTGTCAGTACAAGTGGGGGGAGAGGGTAGCCCACAAAACTGACAATTATTGGGTTCAAAGGTGCTTTATGGGTCCAGACTCATAAAACTATTGTTCCCCATTGTTTACTTACCTTTTATCAGTTGTTAAGTAGGCACAATATCAGGGGCAGTGATGTGCTAGCCAGTGTTTGACAGCTCATTCTACCAGAGGGAAAAAAGAAATGTATTCACAGCACACTTTTAAGTTTTATCTGTATTATTAACATTTTCTCTATTATTTTCTTAAGCCTAGATGGTTAAGAAAAATTAAACTCTGATTTGTAGTGTTTGTCCATTTCCAAGGTATAAAGCTCACAATGAAAAATTTAACAATGTGTGCTGTCATCCACAAGCTGGATCCAATATATCCCTGGTTAAAAGCCAATTCCCATCCTACTGCCATCTCCACATGCACAAGTATGTTCCTTAACCTCATAAAGCTCCTAATCTAGGTTCAAAAGGGTTCATGTTGCCTGAAATTCCCACCATTCTTACATAGCTAGGAATGATCATGTTTTGAGTCATTACAAGCCTTTCATCCTCCTCCAACCACATTTGAAATCAGGTTTCTTGTATCAAAAAAGTGGAAGTAAAGAGGGAACTTATCAATTGCAAAATTACTGGGTAAATTATGTAACTGAATGAGTGAGTGAATGGTGAGTATACTATTAGGCTATCAGAAATAACAAAAGGGACAGATCCATAAAAATTTGAGAAGACTTGTAGGAAGTGATGGGCAAAATGAACAGAAGAAGAATTTCTATTATAACCTACAATACTAAAGGAAAAAAGAACAATTTCAAAATTTAAGAACAGAGATCAATATATGAATAAGCAGGTTTTTCTTTAGGAATATAAAAGTAGGCATTGTAGGTATAATAAAAAACATTTTTCTTTGAAAACTTAAGAACAAAGACCTGCTTCCAAGAGACTGGAGGACTAAAGTGATGTGTTCAGGGTATCAATTCCTAGTTCTAAATGATGTTTACGATTTAGCATCAAAAGTTGTTCAGTCATGTGAAAAATTCACAACAGCCATTGTCTTTGGCAAAAGGTAGGTTTATTTAGGAAAAGAGGTTATAGACAAAATGAAGAGATACAATAGACACCAAAAATAGTAAATATGAAATAAATTTGGGAGAGCATATAGTTGGCAAGGAAAAGAAAAATTAATGAAAAGGACAAATTCCTTACTAGATCTCACAAATAACCAGAAAAAAATGGAATAGTCCATGGGGTAGGAGCATGTCCTTAACTGGCAGGTTAAATTTAATATAATAATGAAACCTGATAATAATAATAATGTAATAATTATCCCCCAAGATATTATTATTTTTCTTTTTTTCTTTATTAGAGCTTTTTATTTTTCAAACCCATCCTACCACTTCATCATCTGGTAGCTCCTCTGCCTAAGAGCAGAGAAGGTTATTGTGGAATAATCGAGGGTTAGAGTTTGGTGATGATAAGACAAGAGGTCAAGAGCTTCAAGGTTAGAGGATAGTATAAACTTCTATTAGTTAACTATAGCATTAATATTCTAAAGAGATAGAAGTGAAACCTGGGCAGACATGATGGACTGGGAAAACAAGAAACAATGGAGGGCTTGAAGGTGGTCATGAAGACCAAAAGAAGGACAGAAAGCTAGATTCAGGCAGAGGAATTTTATTGCTTTAGCTCACAGAAGTAGAACATCTGAGGACAATGATTAGATCAAAGGTGCAGAGATGGAATGAAAGTCTTACTCATTGGAGATGAGGAGATCATTGAAATGAACTGGAAAGCCAAAGAGTTTGAGGGACATTAACATCTTATTAAAGTCCCAAGCTTAAGGATAGAGATTATGATAGCAAGATCATGAGAAAAAAAAAAGAGGATGATCTAGGGACCAGTAGAAAATTATCACTATGATAATAGTGTAATATATTTGGATGGAATAAACATAAAAGAGGAGAAGTTCCTAAGAAAATTTTACTTTGGTGGGGAGAAAGGGAGGGCCAGATCCAATTATATGCATGAGGTTGAAATAATATGAGCTATGATTGGACACGCTGGGTAGAAGAACAAAACTACCAAATGAAAGGTTTGAACTTTTATTTGATAGGTAATAGGGATCCACTTAAGTCTATATCTAATTACTACTCCCCAAATCAGGTAAATTATTAAAGGAGATTGTCCAAAAGAATCTCTTTCCATACAAAGATGAATATTGAAAACTATCTTTATCTGAAACTAGAAAAAATAAAATACTATTAAGTTTAGGAAAATGATTTTCCAACTAAGGTCTGCATTAGCTGGAGTCTGGTCTTGAGTAATATAATAAGAACATGTCGTGTTTAAAAAAAAATTCTGGAGGAAAAAAAGGATATGAAAAAGGCAGGTGTTGTTAACATTTATTTAGCTGGCAGACATTAAACTCAAAATTCTTCCATTTTTGAAATCAGGTTAGAAATATTTTCAGCATAATTGAAATTGTTCAAAATTGACCAAATCAAATGTGTGTGTGAATCTTTCTCCAAAACCAAATCTCCTGAAGAAAAAGAAAAAGTAGTTCATTAGTGATTGTCAAGCCCTGAGTATTCAATATGATAACTGGTGTGAAGCAAAAGATTTCATAAACCAAAGTAGAAGCCACCTAGATAATCTTAGGGAAAAATTATGTCTATAAGGAAGATAGATAGACAGAAAGACAGATAGATAAAAATAGAAATAGAAGACAGGAGAAAAGGGAGACAGGAGAGATGGAGAGTTAAAGGGACAAAGAGAGAAATTAACTGGACATTTTCCTGCAAAGGCTGCCACAAAAGACCTATAAACAATAACAAAGCCAAACCTCATTCACACCAGTCAGGATTTAGCTATAAAAGATGGCCTAGGAACATGGATGTTTCTCCAGTAGTCAAAAGCAATGGTAACAGTCAGAGTTAATGCTTAATTTCAGAAAATCTGAAATCTAAGGTGGGGATGTCAAAGGAAGGTCAAGCTATTATTACTTAAAGCCCCAAGGAAGAGGCTGTGAATAAGGAATATTTAAGTTTGGCCAAAGCCAAAAATCAAACAATCAAAATTATTGCCCCCAACACATATCCAAGGACTTAAGTCATACCACACTGCCCCAACTCATTAGCCATCCTTAGAACCTGCTTTCATTAGCACCTGCTCTGAGTCCCATAAGCAATTAGCACTCCCCTCCAGGTAAGGGAGTGAAGACTGATTCCCCAGAGGTGGCTTAACTTCCTCAACCTACTTTAAAATTAGATTTACTCTGTTACAAATCCTACGTGTTAAATGAGTAAAACTATTAAACAAGGAATGCTGCTGGGCTAAATGGCTGAGCATTTAACGGTTCACCACAGTATTACCATTTTTATGGTCTATTAAGGCAATTGGAAGAATATCAGTTGTATGAAGAAGCAGGTAATTTATGTACAAGTTTGATAAAGAGCCTTACATCTGAATTAAAACCAGGGTTCTCTTTTGATCTAATATAAGTCAAGATGGGAACCTTTGGAAAATTGAGTCAACATGGGATCCACCTCATGCTTTTATGACCATCACTCCCCATATCATCTTCTATTTCTTAGCTAATATGATCACAAGGATTGATGATATTTTTGTGCTCTGATATTGCAATGTTTTAAGCTAGTCTGAGCAAAGCCAGATAGAGGAAGGAGGATTTTTTTTCCCTTAAACTCTCATTACAACATCAAAGAATTTCAGATTCAACAACCATCTAGTCCAATTCAAACTTATATTATAACATCCCTGATGAGGGGGTCATTCAGCCTCTGCCTGAAGAAGTCCAATGAAGAAAGACCTCCTGGGAAAGCCTGTTAAATAGCTGTAATTAGCAGAATATATTTTTTCCAGACATCAAGACTAAATATGCCTCTTTGTACCTTCCTCCCATTGCTCCCTGTGATTCTATTCTCTAGGGCCAGAGTCAACCTAATCTCTCTCCCACAGGACAGCTTTTGAAATACTCAAAGACAGCTATAAGATGCCCCCTAACTTGCTGCCTAAAATGTCTCTACTCAAAACTAAAGCAATATACACTTCTGCGACTTGTGATTCTTCCATCTAGCACTAACCCTTAATGGAGCTTAAAGTGAAGAATTCACCTCTTCCTTAGCTTTCACTGTGATGAACTAAGTTGTAGTCACTGGTCATGCATTTCTGTTTATGCAAAAAGGATGGGGCTTTGAGGGAGGGGGCAGCCCTACATGCCAATTGAAGTCATTTAGAAACACCTGACTTCATTATCTGTACTGGGAATGGAAATTGCATTTGAGGTAAGAGAACGGCTTTTCACGGTATAGTTATTTCATCACAACAGGGGAGATGCAGGCAAATGTCACATGGAGAGCAACAAGGCAGAATCCCAGGTCCCCAAGAAGCTGTATTTTGCACGGCTGCATCAGAGAGTTAGTGAGGAGCAACAAATGGCATAAGCAGATTCCAGGAAGACAACACTATGGTTACAGTCTGAGGACTTCACACTTTGAAAATGGAGCTCTTGGAATTTTTATGAACCAGAGAAACTGAGGGTGGGGGAACAGTAGAGAGGAGGCAACAATCCCCAAACAAACAAGGCAACCATTCATAAAGCCGAGATTCTTCACCTCATCTGTAGCATCCAGAAAACTGTGTCTCCTTTGTTGCCAACTAGGCAGGTAGGGGGCACACAATAGCTTCAGGCCCAGCTTAATACTAACTCTTATTTGTGTCTAATGGCAGCTATCTCTATGGCAAGGATAGGAGAAGGGAAAAAAAGAAATTTACATGATAACTTTATTATATACTTTAAAAGAACAGCAAGTTGTACATAATAGATTTGTAGTTTCATGTGCAATCATCTTTTTTATTGTACTAAGTTATGAAAATACTTATTTTATTTCACAAATGAAAATTTCAAAAAAGGAAGTTGAAAGCCCAAAACTTGAGAGAAAGAAAACAAAATGCCAGCAAACAATAACAAAAAAGTGAAAACACTATGTTGTGATCCACAGTCCCCTCAATCCTCCCTCTGGATGTAGATGGCTCGTTCCATCACAAGACCATTGGAACTGGCCAGAATCCCCTCACTACTGAAAAGAGCCCTGTCCATCAGAATTGATCATCATATAAATTATTGTTGCTGTGTAGAAAGTTCTCCTGGATCTGCTCATTTGACTTAGCATCAGTTCATGTAAGTCTCTCCAGGCCTCTCTGAAATCATCCTCCTGATCCTTTCTTATAGAACAATAATATTCCATAACATTCATATACCATAATTTATTCAGCCATTCTCCAACTGATTGGGCATCCAGGCAGTTTGGAGTTTCTTGTCACTACAAAAAGGGTTGCCACAAACATTTTTGCATAAATGATTTTTTTCCCCAAAAGACATACTGTTGAGTAATGGAGTAATATGTACAAGAAAGAGCAAAGTGGGTCAGTATTGCTGGATGGTAGTATACATGGAGAAGAATGATATGAAGGAAACTATAACGACTAGAATGAGGACAAGTTGTGAAGGGCCTTAAATGCCAAAACAAAATTATACTAGATCCTGGGGTGTTAAGGAACAGGTCAATTCTCTCAGAGCCTCCTCAGCTGTGGGTCATAGCATCTGAAAGAGTTGCAGGGCCGCCTTTACTGACACAGGTGTTGAGGATTGGGAATGAGATAAAGTGGAGGCAGAGGGAAAAGGAGGGAGGGTCAGACAACTCAATAGCCTCTCAGTCAGAGAGGTCAGAAAACAGCAACTGCCTCTCAGTCTCCTTGTATCATCCTCTCACAAGAGGAGATCTATTCTGGATTGGATCTCCAGCAGCCACTGTCAGGTGGCTCCTGTGTATTCCAACACTGGTTGTAATAGAGAGCCACTGAAGTTTACTGAGTAGAAGAGTAACATGGTCAGACCTGCACTTTAGGAATGTCAAGTTGACAGCTGATTTGAAGATGGAATGGATAAGGGAGAGACAATTCAAAAAGAACAACAAGAAGGCTATTGCAGTAATTCAGGTATAGGATTATGAGAAACTTCATAAGAATGCTGCTGTGGGAGTAGTGAGAAGAGAACACCTAAAAAAAGTTGTAAGACTTGGTAATATTCAATTTAAAATATTTAAGTGACTTCTTAGTGCCTTATACTGTGCTAGGTACTTTTGATACAAAGATAGAAAACAATGCTTTCAAGGTAATAATCCAATTATTGTGTGTGTGTGTTCATATCTTCCACTTTATTATAAGCTCACTGAAGATGGGGAAGCCACAAGAATTATTCTCTATGCTGTCAGCTAAGCTGTTTGTCTTGCAGTTTGGTGATACAATAGTTAAAAAAAAAAAAAAAAAAAAAAAGTTGGACTTGGAATCAAGAGGACTACAACTCAAATTCAGCCTAGATACTTATTATCTTTGTGACTCTAGATAAATCACTTAACCTCTCTCTGTCTCAGTTTACTCATCTGTAAAATGGAAATAATAATACATAGCTTATAGGGTTATTGCCAGGGTTAAATGAGATAACATGTAGACCATTTTGCAAACTTTAAAGTGCTAGATAAATTCTAGTTTTATTATTATTATTCCAATAAGCACTTAATGTTTGCTGAATGAAATTAGCATAATATGATATTTAGAAGTATGCTAGTCTCTATAATTTTGACCAAATAAGATACCTTTGGCTGCAACAGCCTTCATCAATTTTCATAAACTTCCAGCAAGCTATAAAGTTAATATGGAACCAATTATTTTAATCATAACAATGTCAACTGGCAGTTAATGCATCAATTACAAATTTTAAGTCTTACTCACCAATGGAAGGGAAAGGTAAATGTGTCTGTTTCACTCACTGTCACTCATTTGATGAGGAAACTGGGTTCTAATGAATAATTAGCTGAGCAGAAGTCATTGAGCACATTTGTAAGATAATGTTGAAATTTCTTCAAAATCCTCCAGAGTTTAAATGAAACCATTAATTAAAGTAATTTAAACCCAAAATAAACATTTGTGCATTAGTCTCAAGGAGTATCCTGTGACTTTATTGAGAACAGAAGTAATAAGAGCAGTATAATGAAAGGAATTCTGGACTAAGTATAATTCAGGAAACATGTCCTCTTTTGCCAACAAACTTGCCATGAGACCATAGTCAAATTCACATTAAAAAACACTTAAGCAGAGGCAGCTAGGTGGTAAAGTGTACAGAGCACTGGGTCCAGAGTCAGGAGCATCCTGGGTTCAGATCCAGTCTCAGATAATTTCATTTGCTGTGTAGCTGTGTCATCCTGGGCAAGTCACTAAAACCCTAATGCCACTCCTCCCGTTCTCCCCACAAAAAAAAAAAAAAATCATTTAAGCACCTACCATATTCAAAGCCCTCTGCTAGGTTAAGTCCCTTTATTTCTAGGTCTTTGTTTCCTTACAGATAAAATGAGGGTATTGGACAAGGTTCCCTGCAGCTCCAAAATTGTATGAATTGTGCTTACCTTACCAAATTATCTGTTATTCCTGCTCCATCAGGCAGAAAAGAAAAATGATTCTAGCCCCAGGTGCAGAGGAAAAGTAGACAAAGTTATATCGTTCCCACTTTACCCCCACCCAATAACAGTGTTTCCTCTAGCAGAGTAGAATGTATCTTCCTCTGTAGAAATAAGGACAGGAAAAGATTGCCCATTATCACCATGTTCAATAGCCCAGGAAAGCACCTTATCTACTTTCTCCATCCAGTCGTAGACTTAACACACCAGTAAGGCTAGTCCCCTAACTCATTGTTCTTCAACAAAGAACACTTATTCCTATCTCCTAGTAAGGGTCAGGCTGTTTACCTTCTGTATAGCTATTGTGTGTATAACTACTTTGGTTCTCAAAGCACTTTGTAGAAGTTAGTTCATTTGATCTTTCCAACAACCTTGTAAAAAAGGTACAATTATTACCCCATCTTCTAGGTGAAAAAACTGAGGCTAAAAAAAGTGAAATGACTTGCTGGGTGTTATTACAGCTGTTAAAAGTCTCAGAACTCAGATCTTGCTAACTCAATATTCAACATCATATATTCTGGTCCACATAGTTACCTCAACCTGGTCAGAATCCTTCAAGTCCTAACAAACAGCCTTCTCATAAAGCCTCCCACTTTAATATACAGGAATCTCTTTCTCCTCTAAACTAATTATTCTTACTGTCAGCACTATTCCTGTTTCATTCTCTTACAATGCTTTTTCATATCCCTGTCTTCTGCCTCCTCCCACCCATCAGACTGGACACTGCTTTACAATAGGAGCCAGGTTTCCTAGTCTGAGTGATAGCATAATAGGATGCTGAGGACAGAGCAACACTCCATAAATATTTATGAAACTGAATACTCCAGTAAATGAGACCCTGTTGACCCACGTATCTCAATAGCATCATCCAACCCTATAGGAATGAAGATGAAATGACAAGAATATCTCCAAACCAATGATTATAAAAGCTTTTCTCCCCTAAGTTTCAGTGGAGAGGGCATAAGGTATGATGTCAAACATACAGCCCATAATACCCTTCAAAGAAGCTCAAACCAGATTAAAATCAAATTTGTGTATATTTAATAAAATAAATAAAATATAATAAAATAAAGCTAATATTGGCACGTGTTTCTAAGTCAATGTGTGACTCACAGGGATCCTTATGTAAAGTTTCCTGCTCTCCATTTCTATATCAGTTTGATACCACTGGTGTAGTAGAAAGAACATTAAATTTGGAACAAGATTTGGATCCTGCTTCTTCTACTTACTATCTTGTGGAAGCCACTTCACCTTTCTAGATCTCAATTTCCTTCCTTGTAAATAAAATTCTGAAAATCAAACTATGTCCATAAAGTCAGTCAACTGTGTAGACCCTTTGATCAGTGATATCACTTCTAGACCAATTCATCAAAAGCATCAAAGAGAGAGGAAAAGGTCCCTTAGATTTATAAATATTTGGAATTTCTATTATTTTGTTTGTTTTTCTGAGGCAAGTGGGGTTAAGTGACTTGCTCAGGGTCACACAGATAGGAATTGTTAAGTGTCTGAGGATAGATTTGAACTCAGGTCCCCCTGACTTCAGGGCTGGTGCTCTATCCACTGCGCTACCTAGCTGCACTGGAATTGCTGTTTTTAAACAGTTGCACAGAACTAGAAACTAAAGGGATATCCATCATTTAGAAAATTGCTGAACAAACTCTGGTAAATGAATTTAGTAGAATAATATTGTACCATAAGAAATAAGGAAGAAGATGGTTTCAGAGAAACTGCATTCATATGAATTGATGCACAGGAAAATGAGAAGAGAAAGGAGAACATTTTACCAAATAACTTTATAAAGACATACATACTTTGAGAAATGTAAGAATTCTGATAAATTTAATGATCAGCTACAAGACCAGAGGGCCATTAGTGATCTAACCCCAGGCATAGAGGTGAGGAACTCAGTTTACAAAATAAGTTTACAAAAAAATGTTTTGAATCTTACAAATATGAAAATGTTTTGCTTGACTAGGCATATTTGTTACCAGGATTTTATTTTTCTCAATGGTTAAGAAGGGGAGGAGGATAGATAAATGGCAAAGAATATAATTTTTTGTTGATTGAAAAATAATTAAATGGAGGGGTTTGATGATAATATTCAAGGTTCCTTCCAATCCTAAATTCTATGACCATATTGAAAGACTTTCCTTCTGATTTTAAAATAACTAAATATCTTATTCCAGGATAAAGTTTTCTTTATCTATGATCTTTTGCTTGTGTATTATTTACATAAGTTATATGACATCTAACAAATCAATCTGTCTGCCTCAGTTTTCTCATCTATAACACTGAGGATACTAATTCAACCTATTTCCCAGGATTGTGTAATAAAAAATAAAATGAAATGGCAATTTTTAAAATTTATTTTTTAAATTATTTTTTTTTAAGTTTGAGTTTCAAAATCTCTCTCTTCATCATTCCATTCCCACTTTCCTGAAGTGGCAAGCAATTTGATAAAGGTTATCCATATGCAATTAATGCAATATATATTTCCATTTTAGTTGGAAAATAGACAAAAACATGCAAAAAAGTGAAAAACAGTATGCTTTAATCTGCAGTCAGAGTCTGTCAGTTCTTTGTCATTTTTCATCATGTTTTAGAATTGTCTAATATTATTGTATTGCTGAAAATAATTAAGTCATTCATATCTGATCATCATATAATATTGCTATTACTATATGCAATGTTTTGGTTCTGCTCACTTCATTTTTGCAACAATTCATGTAAGGCTTTCCAGGTTTTTCTGAAAACATCGTGTTCATTTCTTATAGTACAATAGTGTTCCATTGAATCATAGATCATAACTTGTTCAATCATTAATAACTTTATTGACATTCCCTTAATTTTTGGCCATCACAAAAGAGATGGTATACATATCTTTGGACAAAATGATCCTTTTCTTTTTTTAATCTCTTTGAGATATAAACTTACTAATGCTATTGCTAAGTGAAAGGATATGCACAGATTCACAGCCCTTTGGCCATAGTTTCAAATTGTTTTTCACAGTTACTTTTACTAATGGTATTTCCCTCCATCCTATTTCCCTCCCACTACTGTTTTTTCCTAGTCTTTTTCTTTCCTTTCACATAGTTCCAAATTGTTTTCCAGAATAACAGGTAAGTTCACAATTTCACCACCAATTCATTAATATTCCAATTTTTCCCACATTTCCTCCAACATTTATCATTTTTGTTGTTTTTATTATATTAGCCAGTCTGAGAGGTATGAGATGGCTTAGTTTGCATTTCTCTAATAAATAATAATTTGGAGTATATTTTATATGACTATGGACAATTTATCAAATGGGGAAAACTTTGTATTCTTTGTATACAAATTTGACTGTTCTCTATAGATTTAAAATATGAGGACTTTATCAGAGACATTTGCTATAAAAACAATTTTCTCAGCTTTCTGTTTTTAGTTGCATTGGTTTTGTTTGTACAAAAAAATAATTCAATATAATTAAAATTATAATTATAAAATTATAAAATTTAAATGGTCAATTTTACATCCTATAATGTTCTATATGTTTTGTTTGGTCATAAGTTATTTCTTTATCTATAAACCTGACAGGTACTATTCTATATTCTTCTAATTTGCTTAGTGGCATCAACATTTATTTCTAAATCATGTGCTCATTTTCACCCTGTCTTGGTAAAATGGTGGGAGATGTTGATCTGTACCTAATTTCTGAGAAACTGTTATCTAGTTGTCTCAGCAGTTTTTGTCAAATAGTGAATTCTTGTCAAAAGCTTGGATCTTTGTATTTAAGAAACTCTAGAATATTTTAGTCATTTACTACTGTGCATTGTATGCCTAATCTATTTCACCGATATACCACTTTATTTCTTAGCCAGTGCCAGATTGTTTTGAAGATTACTGTTTTATGATATGGCTTGTGATCTGATATGGCTAGTTTAACTCTTTTTAAATTGATTCTCTTGATATTCATAGTCTTTTTTTCTTTCCAAATGAATATTATCAGATGGTGCTATAAAATAATTTGTAATTGTTTGATTGGTAGGACATTGAATAAGTAAATTAATTTAAATAGAAATAATCTGTATAATACAGACCCAGCTTACCCATGAATAATTAATATTTTTCCATTTTCTGTTTTCCAAAAATAAATAACATTTTTCCAGATCAGATTTTATTTATGTCAAAAAATGTTTTATAATTGTGTTCATATGTTTCCTAAATGTTTTGTCTTATCAAGATGAGTCCTAAGTATTTTATATTATCTACAATTATTTTAATGGAATTTCTCTTTCTATCCCTGCCTCTGGAACTTTGCTAATATTATGCAGAAATGATGATAATGTTATGATTTTATTTTATATCCTGCAATTTTACTAAAGTCAGCTTTTTCAACTAGTTTTTAAAGTTAATTCTCTAAATGTATCATCATGCCATCTTTAGAGAGTGATACTTGTGTTTCCTCATTACCTATTCTAATTCCTTCAATTACTTTCCTTCTCTTATTGCTATCCTTAGCATTTCTAATACAATATTGAGTAGTAGTGAGGATGGGTATGTTTGTGTTTCCTTGCTTCACCCTTGAGCTTTTAGTTTATCCCCATTATAGATGATGTTTCTATTGGTTTTAGATAGATATTACTATCATTTTAAGGAAATTTCTACTTATTTCTATGCTCGCTGATGTTTTTCAGTAGGCATGCTTGTTGTATTTTGCCTGAGACTATTTATGCATCTATTGAGATAATCTCATGATTTCTCTTAGTTTATTATTAATATGATCAATTATACTGAGAATTTTCCTAATATTGAACTAATTCTGCATTTCTGAAATAAATCCTACCTGGAAAGAGTTTATATTAATTGTGATTTATTACTATAATCTCCTTATTAGCATTTTATTTAAATTTAAGCAACAATATTCATTAGGGAGACTGGTCTATTTTTTTTTCCTGTTTTTACTCTTCCTGGTTTAGGCATCAGCACTATATTTAAGTCATAACAGGAATTTTTGGGGGAAAACTCTTCACCTATTTTTCTAAATAGTTTATATAGCATGGGAATCAATTATTCTTTAACTGTTCAATAGAAACAGAGCATTCTGATAAGATGGCAGAGTCACATAACTTGTAAATATCTGGGGTCCAATTTGAAATTAGGTCTTCCTGACTCTAGGTCTAATGTTCTATCCACTGTGCCACCTAGCTGCTTCTAAAAATAATAAAAATAATGATGGTACTGGTGATGATGATGATGATGATAAAATGCACTAGAAAGATAAAATGACTTGCTTAATGTCAGTGCTCAAGGCATGCTGCATATGATCTCAAACCATATTAAATGGGAAATATTAATAAAATAAATAAAAATACAATAAGATAAAGGTAATATTAATGCATGTTTTTCTAAATCAATATGGCAGAGTAAATCAGATAATTCCAAGCTCTCCACATTTCCCCTACAAAGAGACAAAATAGTGCCTCAGGGCAAACATAGAATAGTAAAAACAAACAAGAATTGGGGAAGAACAGTTGTCCTCCTGGGATAACCTGAGAAGAGCTGAAGAAAAATACCAGCGTGGAGGTTTGGCCCCTGTGGAGTACAAATATGTCTAGGCTACTTCCCCTGAAATAACAAGTGGCAAACCCTGGGGCTAATTGGGTTAAGCAGTAACCTCAACCACAGCTACAACAATTTTCCCCTCCCAGACATAGTGAGGAATCAGGATTATGAGTTGGAGAAGACAGATAAGGTTTGCCATGCCCAGTTATGCTGCATAGACATGACCCTGGCCAGGAAAAAACCAGGACACACTCAGTGAGTGAAGAAGCAGTGGAGCAAGTATAGAAGAGTTCTTATTTTGGACTCCAGGACAGATGGGAGAGCTAAAGGAAAGCCTGAGGTCAAAGGCAATATGCTCCAAGCCCCAGGACTGGGGGAAATTATACCAACAACAATCTATGACTAAAAAGTAAACAGGCAAAAGAAAAATATCAACCACAGAAAGTTACTATGAGAATAGGGAAGACTGAGGCTCATCTCAGAATAGGATACTGAAACAAACCATTAGTCATCTGCCCAAAATGAATTCATAGAAAATTCAAAAAGTAATTTAAAAATCAAATGTGAGAGATCAAGGAAAAACAGAAGAAGCAGAAGCAGAAGAAGCAGAAAAAGTAGAAGCAGAAGAAGCAGAAGAAGCAGAAGAAGCAGAAGCAGAAGAAGAAGAAGGAGGAGGAGGAGGAGGAAGAAGAAAATTATGATAACAATGAGGAGAAGGAGAAGAAGGAAGAGATCAATCCAAGCAAAACAAGAAGAATATGAAAAGAAAGTCAACCAACTAGGAAGGGAAATCCAGGAGCTTGAGAAAGTGACTCCTTGAAAACTAAAATTGGATAAAAGGAAGCCAATGAAGTTATGAGAGCAATAAATAATAAAACAAAATATAAAATTAAAAAATATATAAAATATTTAAGAATGTAAAATATCTTTTAACAGAAGTAACTGATCTGGAGAACAGATAGGAAAAAAAATTGGGAGTGGAGCCAAGATGGTAAGGAAGGCACACATGACTTTCTGAGCTCCTCACATACCCTCACTACTAATTATTAAATTCAGTCTCAAAAACTAGTAAATTTAACAAAGATTGGAAGTGCAACAACTTATCAGCTGAAGATAATCTGGAAGATCTCCAGAAAAGGTTTGTCCTGAGTGGTGGGAGTAGATCATCCCAAGTAAGATTAGAACCAGAGGCTAATCTGGAGCTGACCAAGGCTGGGGGGTGATCTCCATGGTTGGAAAATTGACAGAGAAGACTCTACCAAAGGTGGACTGCTTTGCTTTGGTGGCAAAGCAGTAGACTGGCAGAGAAATTAAAGCCAAAGGAAGAGGGTACTCTAAAAAACTACCAGAACCTAACATGATCTGGCTACACTCACCCAAAACCAGAAATGACTGAGCACAGACCACAACACAGCTGTGCAGCCCAGCTGCATTCTGTAGCATGGGGCTTTCCTTTGGGGAAGTCACACTTCTGTGTAGCAGAGGGGCTCAGGCAGGGGCAGCCTCTAATCTGCACAGTGTGGGACTTGCCTGGGGCAATAGAAGTTCCACAGTGCAACTGTGCTCCCCTGGGCAGAGACACTTCCGGTGCTGTACAGGTTAAGGCAACTGCTAATGCCCACAGTGGGCTTTTGCCTAGAGTAGTGTCAATTTTGGCTGCTCTTGGTAGCCCATTGGCAGGATAGCTATTGTCCACATACCTATCCCTACTCTGCAGAGGAAGCTGGTAACCCTCTTGCCCTGAAGACTCTAAAGGCTTTTTAGAAATGAGTAAAAAAATCAAAAGGATGATTGATAGCTTCTATACAGAAAGAGAGCAGGTTTTCAACCCCAAGGACACTAATAGCAGGCAGTTTCCAGACAAAACTGCAAAGGGGGAATGTAACCTGGTCCCCATCACACAAGGCTCTCCTAGAAGAAACTATAAAAAATCTTAAAAGAAAGTTAGAAGAAAAATGGGGAAAGGAAAAAGAAGCTATGCAAGAGAGTAACAACTTCGTGAAATGTGAATTGGAAAAGGTAAAGAACTCCCAGGAAAGTTGGATTTGTGAATTAGAAAAGATTAATAACTCCCAAGAAAGTCAGATTTTTGAATTGGAAAAAGAAAATAACTCAGTAAAAAAAATTAGTGAAATGGAAAAGAATTCCATAGAGCAAAATAACTCATTTAAAAACTCAATTAGATATATACAAAAGGAAGTAACAAAAAGAAAAAAGAAAAAAAAAAAACTAATGAAGAAATTAACTCATTAAAAATCAGAACTGAACAAATAGAAATGAATGACTCATTGAGATATCAAGAATCAGTCAAGCAAAACCAAAAAAAATGAAAAAATAGAAAAAATGTTAAATATCTACTTGGAAAAACAATAGACTTGGAAAATAGATGTAGGAGAGATAATCTGAGGATTATTGGACTTCCTGAAAATTATGATGAAAAAAAAAAAAAAAAAGCCTAGATACTATTTTACAGGAACTCATCAAAGAGAACTGCCTAGATATAATAGGTCAGAAGGTAAAATAGGCATTGAAAGAATTTATTGAACACCTTCTGAAAAAGACCCTAAAATAAAAACTCCAAGGAATATTGTGGTGAAATTTCAGAACAATCAGACTAAAGAAAAATATTACAAGCAGCCAGAAAAAAACAAGTCAAATACTGAAGTGCCACAATAAAGATCACTCTAGATCTAGCTGCTTCCACATTAAAAGATCAAAGAGGCTGGAATCTGATATTCCAAAAGGCAAAAGAACTTTGAATGCAGCCAAGAATAAACTACCCAGCTAAACTGAGCATTTTCTTCCATGGAAGAAGATGGGCATTTAATGAAACAGATGAATTCCATTTTTTTCTAAGGAAAAACCAGAACTAATCAAAAAAATTAATCTCCATCCATAGGACTCAAAAGAAGCAGAAAAGGTAAAAAGAACTCTTGAGAACTTTATTTCTGTTGTGGATATGCATAGAGCACATGATTAATTTGATTTTATTGATATAACATAAAAATGGAAGTAGAAATAGAAAGGGAATACTGACAGAAAAAGGGAAAAGGGGAGATAAAAAGAGGGAAACTACATCCCATGAAGAGGCAAAGGAAACATAACATATCTGAGGGGATTTACAGAGAGAGAGGAACATTGCGTGGATCTTACTCTCATCAGAGTTGGCTCAAAAAGAAAATAATTGACATATTTGGTTTACAGATAAATTTCTCTCACCTCATTAAAAAGTGGGAGAGGAAAAGGGAAAAGGAAAAGAGTAATAAGGTGTAAAGGGCTAGAACTGAGCAATGCACTTGGATAATGAAGCACGTGAGACTAATTGCCAATTGGACGGTTCCCTATTAACTTGTTTAAGGTTGACCCTCCCCAGCTGTTCTGTGCTGACTTGATTGGTGAGACAAAGAGAGGGAAGTGACTTGTGTGGGAGGAGTAAGAGAAACTTGGGTGGTGGAACTCACGCTCACTTGCACTCGTGACCTGGCGTTGGAGGTGACGGTAAAGATCTAGAATAAAGACATTTAGTGGTCCTGACTCCTGCTGATTTCTGGAAAGATAGAGTTCCAGCATTTGGCGTCCAACGTGTGGCTGGCACCCTACTTCCACCGAAGTCCTCCTGTGACCAGGAGATTAGGTGAGTATTCTAATAGAAATAAGGAACTTACCTTGTTAAGGACTAAATCAGCAATCTCTAGTAACTGAGATGGGGCAGATGTTAGGTAAATACTGGGCCTCAGCTGACCCTGCTCCAACCCCAGCCCCTGCCTCATCTAGCAATGCTATAGAGGATATAATTAAGATAATTGATGAGAAAAGTTTACTTGTTCCCATCCCACAAATGAATAATCTCTTACACTCTTTGATTCGCACGTCCCCTTGGTTCTTAAATGAAGAAAAACTACATATAGATAAATGGAAGCTAGTGGGACTTGAAATGAAAGAATTTTACTCAAAAAATGGGATTTGTCAAATTTTCCCAGAGGTATTTTATCTATACAACTTGATTCTATTAGACTTAAGCTATCAAGAAGAGTTTAGAAGAAGGAAAAGTTCTAAAAAGGCTCCGAGAAGGAAGAGTGAGGAACAAAAGATAGAAGATAGGCAAACTCAGGACATTGCCAGAGGGCAAGGGGATTTGAATGAGGAATCTGAGGGTGTAGACTCTGATTGTCCAGAAGAAATTTCAACCCCACCTAGAGAGCAGATTATTGATCAGCCCACATCCACTCCATCTTCAGGGAAGGAGGGAGGAGGAGTAGTGGGAGGGGTGGTGACATCATCAGCGCCCCCCCCTCCTCCCACACAGACCCCCCCCAACAACTGCCCACTCCTGTAACTAGATTAGAAAGAGGGCTTATTGAAGCAATTGAAAATGGAAAAGAAGTAGATAATGATTTCAAACTTCAAATTTTTCCCGTGATTCAACAGTATAATTCTGCAGGTCAAGAGGGTAGAAGATATGCTCCTTTTAATATGGATGTCCTTAAAAACCTGAAAAAAATCTTGCACTGTCTTTGGGGCTACATCAGATTATGTTAAGATGTTAATACACAATTTGGCTTATGAAACCTTAACCCCTAGTGACTGGAAAGTCATTGCAAAAGTGTGCTTAGAACCTGGATAAAATTTGTTGTGGTTTTCTGAATTTACTGAGCTCTGTAGAATTCAAGCCCAACAAAATAGTCAAAGTGCAGCTAATACTTCCATCACCTATGACCTACTAATAGGTGTAGGTTCTTATGCAGACGCTTTGGTACAGATTAATTACTCCATAACAGCATTTGAGCAAATTTCTGCTGCTGCTATCAAAGCATGGGCTTCTCTCCCCAGTAAAAACTACAAGGGTGAGACCTACACAAAAATTGTACAGGGACCAAATGAACCTTTTGCTGATTTTGTGGCACGTTTGCAGACAGCTGTCATACAGATTAATGGTGAAAATGAAGTAACAGACACTTTGGTAAGGCAACTTGCTAGAGACAATGCCAATGAGGTTTGTAGAAGGATTATACTAGGACTACGTAAGGATGCTCCTTTAGAGGAGATCCTAAGACGCTGTGCCACAATGGGCACAAATACCTTTTATAGCCAGGCTATGATGCAGACTTCCCAAGATCCCAACATGGGGAGACAGGATCCCTTTTGGCAAGGGACTTCCAGAAAGACTCGTCAATGCTTTCAATGCGGTAAAGTAGGGCATCTGAAAGCTCAATGTTGGCATAGAGACAGAGTGAGAAGACAGGCTGGGAGAACAAGACCCAAAACCCCATGTCCAAAATGCAACAGAGGACTCCATTGGGCCTCAGAGTGTAGACTGATTCAGGGAAACGGGATGAGGGGCCCAGCTCCAGGGCCCCAGGCAAAAAACACTTGGGGCATGATGGCAGCCGATGCCACACCCAGAGAGTGCCTCCAAGTCCAATACCCAGACGTGACCAATCAGCCAGGAAGCCATCTGAGGGGAGAAAGGGATTACACAATCAGTCAGCCAGGAAGCAACATGATGGGAGAAAGGGACTACAATTAGGGAGGATAGAGTTGTATGCAGCTGGGACATTGAGATACCCCCTGGAGAGGTGAAATCTGTTCCTCTCCAGCCTATGGATCCCTTGCCTCCAGGCACAGTAGGCTTGACCATTTCACCTCCTGAGAGTACTTACAAGACAGTGTTCATTCATACACTGATGTGGGAAACTGGGGAATGTGTAGATAATATCCCAGTCACTAACACAGGGAGACAATGTGTGACTTATCAACCAGGGGAAGTAGTAGCATCAGGTTTATTGATACAGACTCCTAATAAGCAACCTGGTGACAGTCACCCATGTTCGGACTCCAAGCAGAAAAACCCAGGAATATACTGGACAGCAGCTGTGACAGCTGACCGACCTATGCTCACCATCTATATAAATGGCATAGCATTAGAAGGACTGGTGGACACAGGTGCAGATCGCACAGTCTTTAGAGGTGCCAACTGGTCCAGTCACTGGCCAAAGAAAAAGGCAGAAACCTATATGTCTGGGGTAGGAGGATCAATAGCAGCTGAAGTTAGTGCTACCCCTTTAAGATGGGTATTTGAAGATGAAACAGGAGTTTTTACTCCTTTTATAGTTGAAAAAATCCTCATCAATCTGTAGGGGAGAGACATTTTACAACAATTAGGGTTAAAAATGAGTACTTCGGTTTTTTAGGCAGGGCTGCTGTTGAAGGCCTGCCAACTCTTTCACCTGTTCCTATCCAGTGGAAAACTGATACACCAGTGTGGATAGAACAGTGGCCCTTAGATAACAATAAAATTCAGGCCTTACTAGATATAGTACAGGAACAACTTGACCAAGGACACTTACAACCTTCTCTAAGTCCTTGGAATTCCCCAGTATTTGTTGTAAAAAAGAAATCTGGAAAATGGAGAATGTTGACTGATTTAAGAAAGGTAAATGAACAGATGGAAACTATGGGAACTCTTCAACCTGGACTTGCATCTCCTACTCAGTTGCCTAGAGAATGGCCTCTGTGGGTTATAGACATTAAGGATTGTTTCTATTCTGTCCCTCTAGATAAGGAGGATATGAAAAGATTTGCCTTTTCAGTGCCCAGCGTTAACTTAGCTGAGCCTTATAAAATATATGAATGGACAGTTTTGCCACAGGGAATGAAAAACAGCCCTACTATGTGTCAAATGTATGTTGCTGCTGCTCTTACTCCATAGAAAAGCATTTCCAAAAGTAATGTTATTACATTACATGGATGATATATTGGGATGTGCACCTGAGGAACAAATGTTAGAAGCATGTCTACAAAAAACCATAGAAACACTAAGGAATTATAAATTGCACATAGCTTCAGAAAAGATTCAAAGACATGCGGCCTTCCAATATTTAGGATATGAAGTATATCCTAAGGTGCTTACAGTACAAAAACTCTCCTTAAGAACAGAGAAGCTAAACACCTTAAATGACTTCCAGAAATTGATAGGAGATATCCAATGGATGCATCCCGTGCTAGGCTTGACTACTGTCAATTGCAACCATTATATGACATTTTAAGGGGAGACAGTGCTTTAAATTCACCACGCCAGCTTACAAAAGAAGCTCAAGAGGCTTTGAGACAAGTTGAACTGGCTTTATCCAATTTGGTTGAAAGAGTCACTCAAAAACCCTTGGAAATAGCAGTTTTTGCTACACAAGAGGCCCCCACAGCAGTCCTTCATCAAGGAGACAGTGTGATAGAATGTGTGAACCTCCCAGCACAACCAGAACAAAGCCTTATTCCTTACCCAGTGCTTGTGGCTAGAATTTTATTAAAGGCCATTAAACGAGCAATACAATTATCTGGGACAAGACCTGACAAGATATACACCTTTTATACTAATGCACAAGTTAATGTGTGCTGCGAAACCATCCCAGAGTGGCAAATTTTATTAACCATGGCTCCAAATTTTGCACACGGGTCTCCATTAAAGATAACCAGACTGCTACATAATTGGCAATGGATTCTTGAAGAAAAGGTTTCTAAAGTTCCTCTTAAAGGACCAACTATCTTTACAGATGCATCCAAACATAATATTTGCACTGTGTATTCTCATGACTTAACTATAAAGAGAGTAATCAGAACTCCTTTTCAGTCCACTCAGCAGAATGAATTGTATGCAATCATTCTAGCTCTTGCTTATTATCCGGGAGACATAAATATAATATCTGATTCGGCCTATTCAGTAGGTGTGGTACAAAGAATTGCCACAGCCCAAATAAAATTTGTAGCCTCCAATATATATCAGCTCTTTAAAGAGCTTCAAGAGCAAGTGAGAAAGCATCCAGGTAAGATTTATATTTTGCATGTCCACTTCCATAGTGGACTTCCAGATCCTATTTTTGATGGTAATTCAAAGGCAGATAGCCTTCTAACCATGCTGGCCAGTACTCCTTTATTTCAAGAAGCACAAGAGTCTCATTCTAAATATCATCAGGCTGCCCGAGCTTTACGTTTGCAGTTTGGAATAACAAGAGAAGAAGCTAGGAGCATAGTAAAAGCCTGTACAGCTTGCCTTCCTTTCCATGCTCCTACACTCCCTCCAGGGAAGAACCCTCGTGGTTTGAGACCTAATGAAATTTGGCAAATGGATGTGACCCATTATAAATCTTTTGGTCGTCTATCTTTTATCCATGTCGTGGTAGACACCTTTTCAGGATTCACATTTGCAATGCCAGCAGCAAAAGAGACAGCCCGAGTGGTAACTGAATTCCTTATACAAGCATTTGCAATTATGGGTGTTCCACAAGCAATAAAAACAGACAATGGACCTGCATATACATCTAAACATTTTACACACTTTTGTGCACAGTATAAGATTTTACATACCACGGGCATACCCTTTAATCCTCAAGGGCAGGCAATAGTAGAGAGAAGAAACAGAGATATTAAGACACTCCTCCAAAAACAAAAGAAAGGGGGAGGCACGGGTAGCCCTAGAGAACTTCTAAATTTAGTTCTCTATACCATTAATTTTTTAATTTTTGACAAAGATGCACTGGCTCCAGCAGACAGGTTTTATAACTCGCTGGAAGGGCAGTGTCCAGTGCGAGCAGCTCCACTGTCTTTAGATAATCGCCAAGTGATGTGGAGAGACCCAGAAAGTGGTGAATGGAAGGGACCAGATAGGTTAACTGCTTGGGGGAGAGGGTTTGCTTGTATCTCTACAGATGGAGAAGGAATCAGATGGGTGCCAACGAGCCATATTCGCCTTGTCCATCGGAGAGAGACAGAGCAGACCCTTGAAACGAAGGAGAAGGCCCAAGAAACATCGGGTGGTTCCGTTGCTGACTGTGCCCACCACAGAAAGAACCTGGCAGTTATGGCGTTTGACCCATGGACATCAAAAACTGTTGGACTTGAAAATCCTCAGGAATCATTGGATTCTCTGAGACATCATAAGACTATTGTAGGACTGAAATCCTCAGGAATCATTGGGTTCTCTGAGACATCATAAGACTATTGTAGGACTGAAAGTCCTCAGGAATCATTGGATTCTCTGAGGCATCATAAGACTATTGTAGGACTTGAAAATCCTCAGGAATCATTGGATTCTCTGAGGCATCATAAGACTGTTGCTGGACTTCAAAACCTTGTGGGGATCATTGGATTCCCTAACATATAAAAAGACTGATGTGGGACTTCAAAAACTTGTGGGGATCATTGGATTCCCTAACATATAAAAAGACTGATGTGGGGTTTCAAAAACTTGTGGGGATCATTGGATTCCCTAACAGTGAAGCAATGGACAATAGATTGGTTTTGGACTATCTCTTGGTTGCTGAAGAAGGGGTATGTGTGTCTGGTGTTTACATACCCTCCTTCTAGGACTTCTGGAAATCTCTTACAATACCATGTTGATTTATATTGTTTGTTATATCACTACTTACATGTACAATTCCTGTTTGTTACACCACATCGAGTCTGCACTGACTGTGGGGAGAGTCACCACTAATAGCCTCTGCGTTATTGCTATGTGCTTGTGTAATAACTCCCATGCTGATGGGTTTGTGCATACTTGTCTCTAATAAGGCCCTTCAATCCAGAAACCCGCTAGCAAATCCCCACTTCTATTTGGTGCTTTTCATCTCCCTTCCTGAGAAGTCAGGGGGGGCGTGATCACCTCCTTTTTGGGGTTCTCATCTCCCTGAAAAGTCAGGGATGGCACGACCTCCTGTGGTCTAAAACAAAAGAAAGTGGGAGATGTAAAGGGCTAGAACTGAGCAATGCACTTGGATAATGAAGCACGTGAGACTAATTGCCAATTGGACGGTTCCCTATTAACTTGTTTAAGGTTGACCCTCCCCAGCTGTTCTGTGCTGACTTGATTGGTGAGACAAAGACAGGGAAGTGACTTGTGTGGGAGGAGTAAGAGAAACTTGGGTGGTGGAACTCACTCTCACTTGCACTTGTGACCTGGCGTTGGAGGTGACGGTAAAGATCTAGAATAAAGACATTTAGTGGTCCTGACTCCTGCTGATTTCTGGAAAGATAGAGTTCCAGCAATAAGGGAAGGATATAAGAAAGGGGAAGGGATTCAAAGGAGATGGGAGGGATCCTAAAGAGGGAGAGCTGAGTGACACAAGTAGTGCCCATAAGTTTAATACTAGGAAAGGGGGTAAGAGGAGGACAAGAAAAAGAAAAGCATAATCTGAAGATAATAAGATGTCAGGAAATATAGAATTAGTCATTTTAACTGTAAATATAAATGGGATGAACTCTCCCATAAAGCGGAGGCAGATAGCAGACTGGATCAAAAGTCAGAACCCTACAATATGTTGTTTACAGGAAACACCTTTAAAGCAGAAAGATACATACAGAGTAAAGGTAAAAGCTTGGAGCAGAATTAATTATGCTTCAGGTGAAGTAAAAAAAGCAGGGGTAGCCATCCTGATCTTAGATCAAGCAAAAGCAAAAATTGATCTAATTAAAAGAGATAAGGAAGGAAACTATATCTTGCTAAAGGGTAGCATAGACAATGAAGCAATATCAATATTAAACATATATGCACCAAGTGGTATGGCATCAAACTTCCTAAAGAAGAAGTTAAGAGAGTTGCCAAGAAGAAATAGATAGAAAAACTAGAATAGTGGGAGATCTTAACCTTGCACTCTCAGAATTAGATAAATCAATCCACAAAACAAATAATAAAGAAATTAAAGAGGTAAATAGAATATCATAAAAATTAGGTATGATAGATCTTTGGAGAAAACTGAATGGTAGCAGAAAGTATACTTTATTCTCAGGAGTTCATGGAACCGATATAAAACTTGACTGTATATTAGCACAAAAAAACCTCAAAATTAAATGCAGAAAGTCAGAAATAGTAAATGCTTTCTTTTCAGATCACAATGCAATAAAAACTACATTCAACAAAAAGTTAGGGGTAAATAGACCAAAAAGTAATTGAAAACTAAATAATCTCATCTTAAAGAATGATCGGATGAAACAGCAAATTATAGACATGATTAATAATTTCACTCAAGATAATGACAGTGATGAGACATACCAAAATTTGTGGGATGCAATCAAAGTGGTAATAAGGGGAAATTTTATATCTTTAGAGGTTTATTTGAATAAAATAGAGAAAGAGAAGAACAATGAATTGGGCTTAGAACTTAAAAAGCAAGAAAAAGACCAAATTAAAAACCCCCAATCAAATACAAACTTGAAATTCTAAAATTGAAAGGAGAAATTGATGATATTGAAAATTAAAAAAAAACTATTGAATTAATAAATATAACTAAGAGTTGGTTTTGTGAAAAAACCAATAAAATAGACAAACCTTTGGTAAATCTGATTAGAAAAAGGAAAGAGGAAAATCAAATTGTTAGTCTTAAAAATGAAAAGGGAGAACTTTCCATCAATGAAGAGGAAATTAGAGAAATAATTAGGAGTTACTTTGCCCAATTTTATGCCAATAAATTTGATAACCTAAGGGAAATAGATGACTACCTCCAGAAATATAGGCTTCCCAGATTAACAGAGGAGGAAGTAAATTGCTTAAATAGTCCCATTTCAGAAAAAGAAATAGAACAAGCTATTAAATCAACTCCCGAAGAAAATATTCCCAGGTCCAGATGGATTTACATGTGAATTCTACCAAACATTTAAAGAACAATTAATTCCAATGTTATATAAATTATTTGAAAAAATAGGGAATGAAGGAGTCCTACCAAATTCCTTTTATGATACAGACATGGTACTGATATCTAAACCATGTAGATTGAAAACAGATAAAGAAAATTATAGACCAATCTCCATAATTAATATTGATGCTAAAATCTTAAATAAGATATTAGCAAAAAGACTACAGAAAATCATCCCCAGTATAATACACCATGATCAAGTAGGATTTATACCAGGAATGAAGGAGTGGTTCAATATTAGGAAAACTATTAGTATAATTGACCATATTAATAATCAAATTAACAAAAACCATCTCAATAGATGCAGAAAAAGCATTTGATAAAATTCAACATCCATTGCTATTAAAAATACTTGAGAGTATAAGAATAAATGGACTTTTCCTTAAAATAATCAGTAGCATCTATTTTAAACCATCAGTAAGCATCATATGTAATAGGGATATGCTGGAAGCATTCCCAATAAGATCCGGAGTGAAACAAGGTTGCCCACTATCACCATTATTATTCAATATTGTATTAGAAATGCTTGCTTTGGCAATAAGAGTTGAGAAAGAGATTAAAGGAATGAGAGTAGATCATGAGGAAACCAATCACTCTTTGCTGATGATATGATGATATACTTAGATTACCCCAGAGATTCTACTAAAAAGCTATTAGAAATAATCCACACATTTACCAAAGTTGCAGGATACAAAATAAACCCACATAAGTCATCAACATTCATATATATCACTAGCAAAATCCAACAGTTAGAGTTACAAAAAGAAATTCCACTTAAAGTATCTACTGATAGTATAAAATATTGGGGAATCTATCTGACAAGGGAAAATCAGGAACTATATGAGCAAAACTATAAAACACTTTCCACACAAATAAAGTCAGATCTAACCAATTGGAAAAATATTAAATGCTCTTGGATAGGGCGAGCAAATATAATAAAGATGACAATACTACCTAATCTATTTATTTAGTGCTGTACCAATCAGACTCCCAAAAAACTATTTTAATGACCTAGAAAAAAATAACAACAAAGTTCATATGGAAAAACAAAAGGTCAAGAATTTCAAGGGAACTAATGAAGAAAAAAAAAAAAAATCAAATGAAGGTGGCCTAACTGTACCAGATCTAAAATTATATTATAAAGCAGCAGTTACCAAAACCATTTGGTATTGGCTAAGAAATAGACTAGTTGATCAGTGGAATTGGTTAGGTTCAAAGGACAAAACAGTCAATAACTTTAATAATCTAGTGTTTGACAAACCCAAAAACCCCAGCATTTGGGATAAGAACTCACTGTTTGACAAAAACTGCTGGGAAAATTGGAAATTAGTATGACAGAAACTAGGCACTGACCCACACTTAACACTGTATACCAAGATAAGCTCAAAATGTGTAAAGTTCTGTTGTCTCCAGAAATTGCTGATTGCTCTCTGGGAGGAGGTCTGCTTTCTCAACTCAATCTCTCGATCAGATTCTTTTTCCTGTAGAGAGCTCCGCCACCTCTGACCTAGAATAGAGACTCCTCAATCTCTCAAGTGCCACCCTCTTTTATCCTCCCAGAGAATGGGCGTGGGATAACACAAGGGCTTGTGGGAAGATTACTTCTACCAATGAACTTGCTCCTTTTAAACATTAAGCTCCTCCCTGGAAGTTCAAAGGGGTAAAATTCCCTTTAAAGGCCAGAACTAGAAAATTGTTAACTACTGACTTAGCACTTAGTAAGAACCTAACATCTCCCCCTTTCTTTTGACCTTGAAACATAAATCCATCATAATGGGAGGTATTACACATAATTACATAAATTACATAAACACATAGTAACATAATACATACTAGAAGTATGCAACAAATAACATGATCAAATAATCATAAATTGAGAATTTATAAATGTCCATAAGTCCATTGTCCATTAGTCTCATCTTGTGATAGGAAATCCAATGATTCCTGCTGGTTTTAAAGTTCTTTAACAGTCTTCTTATTAGCCATGCTCTTTCAGTGTCAGATGTTTCTTAGATTTTTCTCCTTTGGTTTGAGGTCTTTCTCTTTTTCTGTCTCTCTCCGATGGACAAGGTGAATATGACTCGTTGGCACCCATTTGATTCCTTCTCCATCTGAAGAAATATAAGCAAAGCCTCTACCCCAGGCAGTTAACCTATCTAATTTCCTTCTATTTACCACTTTCTAAATCTCTTCTCATCATCTGGCAATTACATTGGAATTGTTTGCACTGGACACAGCCCTGCTGGTTTAAAAGCCCTGTATTCTCCCCAAGTGTAATCCATTTTTGCAATCTGATGGCCTTTTGGCTGACTGATCAGGTAATCCCTTTCTTCCATGTGATTACTTTTTGGCTGATAGATCACATCAGAATCCTGACCTACTAACGGCTCTTTGGGTGTAACCTCAGTTGCAATCATGCCCCACCTATTCTTTAATTGATATCTTGGAGCTGGGCTCTACTTCTCATTTCCCTGGGTCAATTGCATTCTGAGGCCCAGTGAAAGCTTTTGTGACATTTTGGATATGGGATTTTAGGTCTTTTTTCACCCTGTCTTCTCATTCTATCTCCATATTCATATTGAGCTCTTAGATGTCCAATTTTTCCACATTGGAAATATTGCCAAGTTTCTCTAGAAGTCCCTTGCCAAGAGGGACCCTGTCTTTCCATGTTCATCATAGTCCAGGTGTAAAAGGCATTTGTTCCCACTGTAGCACAACGTCTTATGATCTCCTCTAAAGGAGCATCTTTGTCTAATCCCCATATAATTCTTTTGGAAATCTCATTGGCATTTTCCTTAGCCAGATGTCTGGTCATTATTTCTGTAGCTGCATTTTCTCCAATAATTCTTTTGACAGCAGTTTGCAAACATCCCACAAAATCCGCAAAAGGTTCATTGGGACCTTGGTCTATTTTAGTGAAAATCTCCCCCTGATCTTTCTGTCCAGCAAAAACACCTCAAGTTTTATTGCAGCCTTAGCAATTTGCTCATACACTATCATGGGATATTTAACCTGTTCTGAATTCTCTCCATAGTGACCTTCACCAGCTAATTGCTCAAAAGTGAATTGCATGTTAACTCCTATTTCCAAATTGCATCTGACTTGGATTTTACATAATTCATGAAACTCCGCAAGCCACAATAAGTTTTGTCCAGGTTCTAGACATGTCCTTGCTATGGATTTCCAATCATCCCAGGTTAGAACTTCATAAGACAAACCATCTAGTAACATTTTAACATCAGTTGATGTAGCCCCATAAAGCCCCATAAAACCTTTTTTCAAATCTTTAAATTTATTCAAATCTAAAGAAAGATGCATATCTTCTCCTTTTTTGACCTACAGAGTCAATCTTTTCATTCACAGGATATGTATGTATAAAATCACTTATATGCTGCCCTTCTCTCTCTTAGCTTTAACCAATGCTTTTTCTAATCTTGTCATAGGCTGCTTCACAGGTGATTCTGTTTGTGTTTCTATCTCTTCCCCTCCTCCTTCTTTCTCCACCCCTAAAGGTGGAGTTGATGTGGGCCTATCAATAATCTGCTCTCTAGGCAGGGTTGAAGCTTCTTCAAGAAAATCAGAGTCATCACTCCCTAATTCCTCATTTAAATCCCTTTGCCCTTGGGCAAGATCTTGATCTTTCTTTTTTTCCTCACACTTCCTCCTCTGTTCATTTTTAAAACTTTTCCTTCTCCTACAACTTGCTTGATAATTTAAGGCTAATTGAACTATGTTTTAGATATAAAATACCTCTGCAGAAATTGAATGAGGCCCAATTTTTTTGTGAAATTCTTTCATTTCAAGTCCCACTTGCTTCCAGTTACATACTTTTATTTTTTCTTCCTCTAAGAACCAAGGGGATGTGCGTCTCAAGCAATCTGTACCCAGGTTACAAGTAAACTCTGCTCCTCAATTATCTTAATTACACTCTCTATAGCACTACTCCTGAGTGGGGCTGGGGCTGAGTCGGCTTAGGTAGAGGGAATGTCTTTAGCTAACATCTGCCCCATTTCAGCTATAAGAGATTGCTGGTTTAGCCCTTAACAAGGTAAGTTCCTTATTTGTCTATTAGAACACTCACTTAAACTTTAACAAAATTTCCTTGTTACTCACAGTTATTTCTGTGTCAGAGAGACTTTTCCACTTGAATCTGAATCGGAGGTTTTTCCACTGGAATCAGGATCTTGTCAGTCCCTGTACAGGTGCCAAATTGTGAAGGTCCCGGCTAGCTCAGTGGGTAAAGCATGAGACTCTTAATCTCAATGTCATGGGTTCCAGCCCCACATATATAGAGAATTGACTCTAATTTATAAGAAATCAAGCTATTCTCCAATTGACAAATGGTCAAAGGATATGAACAGACAATTCTCAGATGAAGACATTGAAACTATTTCTAGCCATATGAAAAGATGCTCAAAGTCATTATTACTCAGAGAAATGCAAATTAAAACAACTCTGAGATACCACCACACACCTGTCAGATTGGCTAGAATGACAAGGAAAAACAATGTGGAATGTTGGAGAGGGATACTAATACATTGTGGGTGGAATTGTGAATACATCCAGCCATTCTGGAGAGCAATTTGGAACTATGCTCAAAAAGTTATCAAACTGTGCATACCCTTTGACCCAGCAGTGTTACTACTGGGCTTATATCCCAAAGAGATTTAAAGAAGGGAAAGGGACCTGTATATGCAAGAATGTTTGTGTATCCCTCTTTGCGTGGCCAGAAATTGGAAAGTGAGTGGATGCCCATCAATTGGAGAATGGCTGAATAAATTGTGGTATATGAATATTATGGAATATTATTATTCTGTAAGAAACAACCAACAGGATGATTTCAGAAAGGCCTGGAGAGATTTACATGAACTGATGCTGAGTGAAATGGCAAGACCACTATATACTTTAACAACAATACTATATGATGAATTTTGACAGACTTGCCCTCTTCAACAATGAAATGAAGCAAATCAGTTCCAATAGAGCAGTAATAAATTGAACCAACTACACCCAGTGAAAGAACTCTGAGAGATGACTTATGAACCACTACAGAAAATCCCCAATCCCTCTATTTTTGTCTGCCTGCATTTTTGATTTACTTCACAAGTTAATTGTACACTATTTCAAAGTCCGATTCTTTTTGTACAGCAAAATAACTGTATGGACATGTATACATATATTGTATTTAATTTATACTTTAACATATTTAACATGTATTGGTCAACCTGCCTTCTGGGAGAGAGGGTGGGGGAAGGAGGGGAAAAATTGGAACAAAAGATTTTGCAATTGTCAATGCTGAAAAATTACCCATGCATATATCTTGTAAATAAAAAGCTAAAAGAAAAAAGAAAAGAAAAAGAAAAAGAAAAGATGTAATAGTAATCAAACTACCTGAAGTATACAAAAAAAGAATTTTGATACAATAACACAAGAAATAATTTTTTAAAATTGTCCTCAAATGTTAGAACAAGAGGGGAAAATAGAAATAGAAAAAATTCACCAATTACTAAATAAAAGACATCCTAAAAGGAAAATCTAAAGGACCATTATAGCAAAATACAAAACCTCCAGGTCAAAGAGAAAATATTAAAAGCAACAAGAAAAAACAATTTAAATACAGCAAAGTCATAATTATAATACCACAATACCTAGCAGCAACCACATTAAAACATCTCAGGTCATGGAACACTGTATATAGAAGAGCAAAAGAATTAGGGTTGTGGCCAAAAATATCATTCCCAGTAAAGTTAAGCATAATCACGAAAGGAAAAAAAAAAAAGACATTCAATGAATTGTCAGACTTTCAGGATTTTGTTGCAAAAAGATAGGGACTTTTTTTTTATATAAAACAATTTCATATTTTTGTTAAAGCTATTTATTTTCAAAACATGTGCATAGATAATTTTCAACATTAACCTTTGCAAAATCTTGTGTTCCAAATATTTTTTCCTTCCCTTCCCCTATCTACTTCCCTAGACAGCAAGTAATCAACAGTATGTTAAAAATGTACAATTCTTCCATACATATTTCCACAATTATCATGGTGCACAAGAAAAATCAGATCAAAAAGGAAAAAAAAAATGAGGAAGAAAACAAAATGGAAGCAAACAACAATAAAAAAGATTAAAATAATCATGTTGTGATCCACACTCACTCCCTACCATCCTATGCATCTGGCTTTCTTCATCACAAGACCATTGGAACTGACCTGAATCATCTTCCTGTTTAAAAAAAAAAAAAAGCCATGTCCATCAAAATTTTTAATAGTATAATCTTGCTGTTGTTGTATACAATGTTCTCCTAATCCTACCCACTTCACTTAGCATCAGTTCATGTAAATGTCTTCAGGTATCCCTGAAGTCATCCTGCTGATCACTTAAAAGATATAATAAACTTAATAGAAAATTAGACATATAAGATCCAAGAGAAATATGAGATAACTGTGAAAGACTTATTTCAAGGGAATCAATAAAGACAAATTATTTGTTTTATACAGGGTCATGTAAACCATATGCCTAAGGCTGTCATTAGTAATTGCATACTTCAAAAGAAAGACTTGGGTAGAGCAGAGTATTATGTGATTCTAAAAGGAAGGAAGAAGTAAAAAGCAATTATGTTATACAATTGTGAGAGAAAGAACTGACATAGAGGAATTTGATAATGAATTCAACTCACATCAGAAATGGATTAAAAAGAAACAGTCCTTATATACTTAGAATACACATTTATAAGTTATTATAAATTTATAAAAAAAGATAGGGGAAGAGAATAGGATGGTGTGTTGTACAAGGGTGATACAGATTAATGGAAATGGGATAAAGAGGAAGGCAAAAGGTTTAAAGAGAAGACAAAGAAGAGATCCTTGGAGCAGTGATAAGTAATAGTAAGGCAAGATAGTGGATAGAAGTAAAACAGAGAAATTAGTATGGATGGGAAATATGAGAGACAAATTAAAAATAATGATCAGGAATAGAATCTATTAGATTAATAAATAATAAATATTTTTATTAGAAAGAGGTAGTAATCATTGATCTCAGACAAAGTTAAGGCTAAAATAGATTTAATCAAAAGAGAAAAATAGGGAAACCACACCATATATGAGCCACATCAATCAACATTGTTTTAGACTATTTAAAATAACTAGATCATATAAGGTGGGAATATTGCTATGGCATAGCAAATGATGCTTAGTGGACTTAGAAAAATATGGAAAGACTTATAAAGGAAGATATCCATTTTCAGAAAAACAAATGTAGATCATATGATTATAGATATCTCTATGTATGTGTGTATGTGTGTGTGCATAGCTATGCTTAATTGTAGCTTTCTCAGGAAGAAAATGGGAAAAAAAGAACAAAGTAAAAAGTGTATAGCAGACAAGAAAATGAAATCCACAAGGAAGCAAAGAAAAGATGGACAGCTCTGACAATGTATAATCTTTATTATATAGGTTTTCTTGAAATGGAAATGTATTGATTTATATTTTGAATCCTCTCTCATATTCCATTGTGCACATGGCAATGTAATTTTTTTTTCTTTTTTCTATTTTCTATTTTATTCTAAATTAAATTTTTAATGGTCAGTAAAATTGAATTATAAGTTCATAGGGGCCTCGGGATTTTTTTTCAATGATAGCTTGTTCAATTTCTTTTTTCAAGATATGGATATTTAAGTATGCTATTTTATTTTTTGTTAATCTCTGTAGTTTATATTTTTGTCAATATTCATCCATTTGATTTACATTGTCAACTTCCCTGTCATATAATTGAACAAAATAACTCTTAATAATTGCTTTAATTTCATCTTCAGTGGTGATGAATTCACCCTTTTCATTTTGGATACCAGTAACTTGGTTTATTTTTTAATAAAATTAACCAATGGTTTGTCTATCTTATTGTGTGTGTGTGTGTGTGTGTGTGTGTAAAATACCAGCTGTTAGATTTATTTATCAGTTTAATAATTTTCTTACTTTTAATTTTATTAATCTCTCCTTTGTTGTTTAGGTTGCTAATTTGGTATTTTATTGGGAATTTTTAATTTGTACTTTTTCTACTTTTTATTGCTATATAAATAGATAACATTAGCTAGTTCTTTCTCATTTCAGTGATGTAAGCATTTCAATATATAAAACTCACCCTAAGTACTTCTTTGGCTGCATTCCATAAATTTTACATGTCATGTCACTGTTGTCATTCTCTCTAATGAAATCATTCATTGTCTCTGTGATTTGTTCTTTTTCTTAAAATAATAGCTTTTTTTTTAATTTTCAAAATACATGCAAAACTAGCTTTCAACATTCACCCCTGTAAAACCTTGTGTTTCAAAATTTTCTCTTTCCCTTTCCTCCACCTCCTTCCCTAGACAGCAAGTAATCTATGTTAAACATCTGCAATTCTTCTATACATAATCCCACAATTATCATGCTGCACAAGAAAAATCAGATCAAAAAGGGAAAAAATGAGAAAGAAAAAAAGCAAGCAAACCAAAAAAAATATGAAAATACTATTTTGTGATCCACACTCAGTCCTCTCTCTGGGTGTAGGGTGGCTCTCTTCAACACAAGACCATTAGAACTAGCCTGAATCCCCTTGCTGTTGAAAAGAACCACATCAATGAAAATTGGTCATCATATAATCTTGTTGCTGTGTACATTGTTCTCTTGATTCCCTCACTTAGCATCAATTCTTGTAAGTCTCTCTAGGCCTTTCTGAAATCAGTCTGCTGATCATTTCTTATAAAACAATAATATTCCATAACATTCATATTTCATTACTTATTATTATTAATTTTTTAATTATCTATTTGGGATACAGACCCAGCTGAGATACTGTTTGATCAAAGGGTATGCACTGTTTGAAAGTCCTTTGGGCATAGTTTCAAATTGCTTTCCAAATGGTTGGATCAGTTCACAATTCCACCAATAATGCATTAGTGTCTCAGTTTTCCCATGTCTTCTCCAACATTTATCAGTATCTTTTCCTGTCATATGATTCATTCTTTAGGATAAGATTTAGTTTCCAATGATTTTTTAATCTATCTTTTCATGATCCTTTATTGAATGTAATTTTGTTTTATTATGTTCTGAAAAGGATGTATTTAATGTCTCTGCTTTTCTACATTTTTGAGGTTTTTATGTCCTATTTAAATTTATTATTCATTGTTCAATTTTTGTGTATGTGTCATGTACTATTGAGAAAAAAAGGAAGGAGTGAAACAATTTTGTAGCCCAAGGCTACTTAGGATTTTGGCAAGATAATTCTGTTTCAAAGGGGTTGGAATAGAATGCAGATCAGCACAGGCTGTTCCAGTGCCAGCTGGCTCCACTAAACCAGTAGCAGGCCATGGGTGAATCAGACTGGTGACTTTGAGAACTTCCAGCCCACAGATGGTAAGATGTTCATAAAACTAGTCAGAAGGAGATTAGAGAAGGTCTTTTGCTGGCCCAGAGTACAGGACTCTGTTGCATTGCCCATCCACAGAAATGAGTTGCAATCCCAGGGTATGGAAGAGGTCTAGCAGGAATAGGGAGATGCTGATCATATATCCAGGTGGAAATGAGTACTTTTGCTCTCTCACAGACCAGAGCATAGGCCATGAGAGCATGGTCCACTTTTCTTAGGATCATACAACTTTGGAAAAATGAAAACTTACTGACTCTCAGAATTAGCCCTGAACACAGCAGCATGGAAAACCAGATTGAAGCAGTGCCTTCTATAATACCCTGAGAGCAGAGTCCAACTTAACAGGAAATTAAAAGAAAAGAAAATGAAAAAATGTGCAAATGTCAACAAATTTAAGGAATTCTTCTTCTCAGTACATTTTCTAATCACTTGGCCTGCATTTTTTTAGATGTTATTTTATTCTGTATTTGTTTTTGTATCTCCTTTATCATGTTGATGACTCTTGCATTTCTTTTCACCATTTTCCCCCCTCTGACTTTTTATTTGATTTTTAAAATCTTTTTTTTTTTTTTTAGCTCTTTCAGGGCTTCAGACCAATTCACATTTTCCTTTGAGGCTTTGCATGTATCTGCTTTAATCTCACTGTCTTCTTCTGAGTTTGTGTTTTGATTTACCTGTCACGATAATAACTTGTTTTTTGGCAAGGCACTTAGGGTCAAATGACTTGCCCAGGGTCATATGGACAAACATCCAAGGCCAAATTTGAATTCATGTCCTCCTGACTCTGAGGCCTGTATTCTATCCACTGTACCATCTAGTAACCTTATAGCAACTTTCTATGATCCCATGCTCTCATGGCCTATGATCTGGTCTGTGAGAGAGCAAAAGTACTCATTTCCATCTGGATATATGATCAGCATCTCCCTATTCCTGCTAGACCTCTTCCATACCCTGGGATTGCAACTCATTTCTGTGGATGGGCAATGCAACAGAGTCCTGTACTCTGGGCCAGCAAAAGACCTTCTCTAATCTCCTTCTGACTAGTTTTATGAACATCTTACCATCTGTGGGCTGGAAGTTCTCAAAGTCACCAGTCTGATTCACCCATGGCCTGCTACTGGTTTAGTGGAGCCAGCTGGCACTGGAACAGCCTGTGCTGATCTGCATTCTATTCCAACCCCTTTGAAACAGAATTATCTTGCCAAAATCCTAAGTAGCCTTGGGCTACAAAATTGTTTCACTCTTTCCTTATGTTGGTTTCACCACTCCAGAATTTATTTTAAGGTATAAATTTAGTGTTGTTTGGGGAGGAATTTCAGAGAGCTTAGGCAGGGCCTTGCCTTTATTCAGTTATCTTGCTCTACTCCTAAAATGATATTTGTAAAGCTCTTTGAAAACCTTAAAGTACTCTACAAATGTCAGTTTCTGTTATGACAATACATGATTCCCCTTCATGGTCCCAACTTATACCTTCTTTTCCCTCCTAAATGACACTCCATATCTTATCTCCATGCCTTTATGTAGTCTGTCCCTATGACTTGGAAAAACAACTCCTTGCCTGCAATTTTTATACTCTCTAATATTCTTCAAAATTCAAGTGCTGCCTTCCACATTAACCCTTTCCTGATTTTTTCCTGTTCCAGCTTCTAGTATTTCTTCACCTCCTTCCCACACCCACACACACCTACACACACACACACACACACACACACACACACACATCACCTTGAATTTATTTGCTTATACTTACACATGTACACTTTACCCTGGATAAAATCAAAACTTCATGGGGGCAAGGATTTTTTAATTTTTTTGCTTTAAAAAAAAAAGCTTAAAATAGTTTTTAAAAAAAGAATGGTTTTAGAATCAGAGTACCTCTGTACGAGGATATATTCTGATGGAAGTGGATATCTTCAACATAGAGAAGAGCTGATGGAAGTGGATATCTTCAACATAGAGAAGAGCTAATCCAATTCCAATTGATCAGTGATGGACAGAATCAACTACACCCAGAGAAGGATCACTGGGAAATGAGTGTAAACTGAGAGCATTGTTTTTTTTGTTTTTGGTTTTGGTTTTGTTTTTGTTTTGTTTTGTTTTGTTTTGTTTCTCTTCCCAGATTATTTTTACCTAGTGAATATAATCCTTCCTTTGCAACAACAACAACAACAAAATTTGGTTCTGCACATATATATTGTACCTAGGATATACTATAAGATATTTATATGTATGGGAATGCCTGCCATCTAGGGGAGGGGGTGGAGGGAAGGAGGGGAAAAACTCGGAACAAAAGGGAGTACAAGGGATAATGTTGTTAAAAAAAAAATTACCTATGCATATGTACTGTCAAAGAAAATGTTATAATTATAAAAATTAATAAAAAAATGACAATTAAAAAAAAAGAATCAGAGTACCTGAATTCAAATCCTACCACTGACATTGCCTGTGGGATGTTAGCAAGTTACTTCATTTCCTTGGCCTTCATTTTATCCATTTTACAAATGTGGAGGTTCCATAGGACCTTTAATCTTAGCTTACAGTAGGTCCTTCAGACATATTTGTCATTTAATTGAGAGAATGGGTGATCAGTAAGATAAAGGAGTTCCCTAGATGATCTTTAAAGATTCCTTTTTATTCTAAATTGCTTTTTCTGATTCTATGATTGTCATAAATAATAACTGCTTCAGAAGAAGGAGAGCCCACCATGATCCAACACAATTGTGTGACATCATTAAAATAAATGATCATATGTATCTCATAAAACACATAGCCCTTAAAATTAAGCTAAAAGCAACATCTTTTTCAATATTTGCTATATTCCAGGTACTATTAAAATACAGCAACAAAACTGAAATTTTGCTTTCAGGAAGTTTATATTCCATTGGGGAGATTACATTATGCTAACAATGTGCAGTAAAGACAACTGAAGTCATAGCTTGGGTTGCCCTGTCTCATATAGCCTGACTTATCAAATGTTAACCTATATATCTTCAAGTATTATTTTAGTAAATAAAATTATCACTTTAGCCTAATACATCTTTAAGTATTAGAAAGGTTTTTTTGGTAGAAGAGAGGTTCCAGTTTTTGCACCGAATTCCAGGGGACAGAATCAGTTCTATTGAATGCTTGCTGCAGAGGGACAAATTTAGTTCTTATGTCGAGGAAAAATGAAAAAACAAAACTACCTAATAATTAGCAATCTCCTGAAATGAAATAAAAGTGCCTTTAGGGGTCACCTCTGGAAGTCACCAGTTTTCCCCATTGGCTATTTTCAAGTAGAAGCTAGCTAATCCCTTGTTAAATGTGCCATAGTGAGAATTCTTATCAGGAATGGAGTGGACTTAGTGACCGATGAAGTCCTTTCCAATTCTGAGATGGTGTGATTCTCTGTTTTGATGAGTCAGAATATCACACTTATCATGACCCTCTCAACTAAAGCTAGAAAACTTAAGGGAAAGACTGTTTTCCTTTGGGTGATTACCCAGGCCATAATTTCAATTTATTATTCTTTTTGTACCTGTCCCTCTCTAGGGTCTTGTGAAAAATCCAGGAGATATCCCAGCATTAGACAGACCCTTGTAGCTTTTTTTTGAGTCAGGATAAGAAAACTCCCTATTGAGCAATCACATTCTTTGGGGATGTGCCTTTTTAAACTCTGGTTTATTAATTCTCTCCTGGGAGGAAACAAAACTCTCACTACCACACACAGAGAGAATGCTCTCTCCAGAGCTTGTTGATGCTGTGGAGTCCCTGGAGAGAGCTGCTAATTCTTCAGAAGCCTCCACTCCCTGATGTTCCCTGATGAGTTATAAATCTATGGCACTGAAATTAGGAATCACCATGTTCTTAGGGCCTACTGGGAAAGCACAGTCTTGACCTAGTGCTCCAAGATATGGCTGTTTAGCAGAACATGGAGGACATCAGAAAAGACAGGGTACTGAAAAATATGGCTTGCGGATCTCAATACATATGTGACAGCATAGAGAATTTCTCAGTAAAATTCTCTTCCTAGAATAATGGAAAGAAATTGATCTGTGAATCAGGATACTTGAGTTCTTTTCATCACTTTTTTTCTATCAGTTGTGGAACTATTGGTCACATTTACCTTAGTTTCGATAATCTATATGGAATTGGGATTTTTTTTTTGTAAAGAAAAATTCAATAATGAGTCAGTAAACATTTATTAATCACCCACAGCCAGGCACTGAGGTATTTAAATAGCCCTGTACATCATCATTACTGAGATACTCATGGAATCCATAGCAGAAGATGAGTTCACCAAGTGAAATAGTAGAGAGAGAAAAGAAAAAAGGGTCAACAACAAAGCCCTGTAAGACAATCATCATTATTAGATGTAACTTGAGTAATGTCCAGAGAAGGCGGTCAGAGGACAAGCAGAAGAGGGAAGTGTCATGAAAACCCAGAGATTACCAAGAAGAGAGTTATCAACAGTGTCCAAGCCTATAGAGAGCTCAAAAAGGAGATGGTTGAGAGAAGGCCATTAGAAGTGGCAACTAAGAGATAATTGGCAACTTTGGAGAAAGATAAAGAAACTGAAGCTTAAAGCACATCAAGGTCTTTATCCAAGGTCACAAAGCTTGTTAGTGGCGAGGGCTAGGACTTGAACCTCTGAATCCTGACCCAGTTATTTTTAATTATGCCATCAATTAATCAGCAAGCATATGCCGACACTCTGTACTGAATATTGAGAATACAAATACAAAAGTGAAATAGCCCCTGCCTTCAAGGAATTTTCCTTCTAATAGACAATCTACAAGGCAGAAATGAAGACATTTGCTTTTGGTATGGGCTTTCAGTAATTTTAATTGGTTGATTTCAGTAATAAAAAAACAGCAATTCCTTTTCAGTGGAATGAAGTAGGACATACTGTATCATATTCAGTTCTTAGAAAATAAAAATTAATTTCCTGCTTTGAATCAAACCGTTTAATCTCATAGCTATATACTTTGTATTTCACCTATATCAAGCACTTATCTCTGCAACGAGAGTAGTGAAGACAAAAGGTATATTAAATCTGTATTCATTTGTCCTTCATTCTGTCTTCACCCTTCCCTCAATCTCTTTAATGCAGTGAATATGTTCAAACACAAACATTAGCACTGCATCTTTCAGGATGTTTCCTAAAATAGAGATCTATAAAATGTGAGGGCTAATTATATAACAAGATTATACTGACCTTTGTTTTAAACATACTAAAGATGAAAATTGTATATTTAAATTGGAAAGTGGAAGCAGGCCCCTCATGGTAGTAACAAGAAAATCCAAAAGTCCAGAGGCAATTGGTATTGATTTATCAAATGTCAGAAATAGAGGAAATACCTCTAAAGTTATAATGCAAATAAACAGGAGGATCTAAGTTCCCCTTGTATAATTATATCTCTCTATATATTCCAGGTATATCTACTATCTAATTAGAACGACACTTGTAAGAGTACTTCCTAGGAGCCTTGGTAAACTTGGTCTAATTTTTACTTACCATTTCTTGTCACCTGAAATCATCTGAATGATGCTGAAAAGAGCAGAGACCAAGAAGCATATTTCTAGTGGAAAAAAAGAAATATGTCTTTCTAACTTTCTCCACTCATCCTTGTTCCCTAGCAGGGTTCAGTGAAACAAGGAATGTAGGAGGAGATCTAAGTCCCATTTATTTTTTCCCTGAGCTTAAGTGTCACAGCTTCTCTGGCTGCCCCTCTATTGTATGTATTTTGGGGGAGACATTTATTTACATATAATTACTTCTTTTTATAATTCTCCAGAATAAACTGGAACTTTCTCTGCCATACCTCCCAAACTAGCTCTGGAATTTACACCTTGCAAATTTCCTCTACCCCTGTGATTTCTCCCTTTGATTGGATGGATGACTGCTTCCAGAACCTTCATTAAGGAGGATTGATGTGAGATAGGCTGATCACCTTTCCAGGCTTTACTCCATAGATTTTCTGCATCCTCTACTATCTCTCTCCCTCTTCAGCAGCCTTTTATTTGTGATCTTTCTCCCACTAGAAATACAAGCTCTTTAAAGTCAGAGACTATCTTACCTTCTGCTTCTACTTGTATCTCTAGCATTTACTACATAATGTGGAACACAGTAAAAGGTTAATAAATGCTTGTTGACTGACTCATTTCAGTTTCCTGGTCAAAAGATATAAAATATGTAAAGTCCTCTGCAGGTCAGAAAGTGCTGCATAAATATTATTTTTCCATTCATAAAAGAAACCTAGACAGTTTTATTTTCCCATTCTTTCATTTCTAACTAGAAATTTCTATTAAAGCCATTTTTTTCTTCTTCTTGATAACTCACTTTCCAGTGAAAATGTACGATCATTCTTTCTATATATCAGCACACTTACATATAAGCTACTGCTAAATAATAAGTAGGAGTGGCTTCTAGAAATGAAATCAAGAAAGGAGTCAGAAAATGCTAATTTGCCTTTCTCCATTTTATAGAATTTAAAGATGATTTTTACATTCTTAAATTAAGTTTTAAAATGTAAAAAAAAAAATACTCTTACATCATAGGTCATAATTTGGCAATTCCTGGTCTACAGAAAGGGATTCTTAACCTTTTTTGGTGTCATTGACTTCTCTGGTTACATAAAGAAGCCTACAGACACTTTCTAACAATAATTTTAAAAATACTATTTTATTTATTTTCCAATTACATGTATTAACAATTAATAACATTCTTCATTTTAAAAATTTTGAGTTTCAAATTCTCTTTTCTTCCCTACCTTTCCCCTGCCTAAGATGACCATCAGTTTGAAATAGTGTATTCATCACAATGATGTTTTAAAATGTAAAAAATAAAATGTAAAGGATCATCAAGGAAACCAATTATATTTATCAAAATATTTTAATTAGTTCATGAAGCCCAGATTAAGAACCCCTGACATGAGCTAAATCTTTGATAAATCATAAAGTCATATATGAGTACAGGAAAAGATTCTGCATATCAACTTCTAGCTCAACTCCCTTATTTTACAATTGAAGAAACATTGAATCAGAAAAGTGAAATCATAAAATAAAATTCCTAATCATAATATATTCAACTAACCATTCAGTCTATTCCTAAAGACTTCTAATAAGGAAAAAATCCTCAGCATCCCAAGTTGGCCCGTTACCTTTTTGGGCAGCTCTTAAACCTAAATATCAAAAACAGATTTTCTTCTTTGAAGCTTCTAGCCATTATTTCTAATTCAGTCCTCTGTGGCCCTACAACTTTTGTCTTCCCTATGTATGTATATATGTAGTTAGTCAGTTTGTAGCAGAAGTGATTTGGAATACAAGTGCTATGACATCAAGTGCACTATCCTTTAACCTTATAAAACATCCCACTACCCACAGTAAGTTGTTTTTGTTATGTCCGACTCTCCATGGTCCCCATTTTGGCCTTTTCTTGGCATATTGGTTTCCATTTCCTTTTCTACCTCATTTTTACAGATGAAGAAAGGAGGCAAATAGGGTGAAATGACTTGCCCAGGGTCACATAGCTTATAAGCATCTGAGACAGTATTTGAACTCAGGTTCTCCTGATTCCATGTTCATATTCTATCACTGTACCACATAGCTTCTCATCCATAGTAACAGTCGAGAAATAATGACAAAATAGTAAATTTAAATATTTTGGAGAGATGGGGGAGATAAATAATTATTAGCAAAACTCAATAATTCTGAGACTCTTTCCACCAATCCCCATAAGCGTATGGCTTTATGAAAATGAAACAACTAAAATAAGAATAAGAAAAAATAACAGTAAAGATAGAACTCTGCTATAACAGCCTACCATAATAGAGATTTGGAGTGAATTTCTTCCTAAGTAGATAATCTCAATTGCTTCCATTCAGTTACATGGCATCTGGAATCCCATTTCTTCCAAGAAGACTTCCTTATACACTGTTACAAATATCCAAAGTAGTTCTGTGTCAGCCTTTAATTTTACACATTTAAAAAGCAGGGAATCATCTCTGTTCAATTTGCTTTGTGCCATGGCATGACAAGTGGGAGCTTAAATATTTGGAGGGTAGAGAGGGAGTTGATGCTGCTGCTAATGGCAGTCTTCGTACCTAACAACTCCCTCCTGAGGACTGTAAAATCCTGTGACCTTTCTGCAGCAAGTATCAGAATCTAACTAATTGAGACTGTAACCCACACCATCCTAGTCTTGAGCAGTAGTAAATTGGATCCTTAAGTCTGTATGAACATGACTTTTTCCAGTTTAAATGTGGTTTAATTAAACAAATGTCTTATAAGAGGATTCAAATCCCCATGTAGATTAAATGAGTCCATTTAAGGCCCAATAGGCCCTTGAAAGCTTTTCTTCTATGGTAGTCCTGTTTCACAGAGTTGTAAGAGGAAGGCTGAAAGACAAAGAATCATAGAAACTTAGAGTTGATGGGGTCTAGTGAGATTAAACTTCAAACCATTTAATTTGCACTTGAGGAAGATAGATGTCTAAGATACTTCCCAATCTTGGTGTATACCTTACTAAGTAACAGTTTCCTCATTTAGAAAAGGCGGGGGTTTGACTAGATGACCATAAAGGCCTTTTGTTTTTAGCTTTAGTTCTATGATACTACTTCCAATTATATGAAAACTCTGTGTTTTTAAGTCAACTTATTACATCAATGATCTCACCACTCTCTTACCATTTAGTATTTGAATATACATTGGCACTTTTATATAAAACTGCTCATTATAGCATAGGTTTGGATATAAAGCAGATAAGTCTTGGGCCATAGTTGGGGGATATTAATTATCAAAAAGATCTCATGGTAATTTAATTTTCCCATTTCATAATCCTGAGACATGAACTCCAAAATTACAGTGAGCCATTTTAAGAGAAATTGTAAGAGTCTTGGTAAGATTGTAAAAGTTATAGAAAAAATGGAAAAGATAAGATTAAGTCTGGCAAGTATAGATGAACAACAAAAACTGTGACATATGAATATACATCTTGTGGCATGGTAGTAAAAGCAATGAAACTTGGAACCAAAAGTTAATCTTAATTCTGTTACTACATGTTACTGGGATGGAGAGGACAGGAGAAGGAATTATTTAAAATTATTACCATAAGACCATAGATAGAGAGATATCTAGTCAACATCCTCACTTTATATATGAGGAAACTGAGGCATAGGAAAGCATTTAATTCCTCTGGACCTGTTTCTTCATCAAATAGGGATAATAATACTTACCCTAGGGCTTTATAAGATGGTTGTTGGGATCAAAGGAAAAAATGTACATGAAAGTGAAAGCAATATATGTGAGTTATTATTGATGATGATGTTGACATTAATAATGATATGATTTTGATAAAGATGACAATTGAGAAAGGAAGGAAGAGTAAATTGGTAGGAAGCCTGTATAGTTGGGATGATAAAAGGTCCATAGAAGGCATTCAGTTTTATGACACATATGGTCCAGTGGAAATAATATGGAATCAGAAGATGCAAGTTCAAATTTTAGCTTCATTACATTCTTTTTGTGAACGTCTTGAAACTATTCTGGATCTATCTTCCTTATCTGCAAAATGAGGGAACTGGAATAGACAAGCATCGTTCTAATGATAACTCTATCATCTATTACCTTGAAAAATAGATTAGAGAAAAGCCTAAATAAGATGTACCAAATGTACAAAAATGGCAGCCATGTCATGAACAGATTTCTTCCAGTCTTCAGTAACATACTTTAAAAGTTGTGAACAGTAATTTTATGGTTTGCCTTTCTATTTCACAATCTCTAATGCCAGTTAAGCAGCTTCAGAAGGATAAGTTTATCACTATAGAATTCACCATAATAAATTTAATTCCCCTTACTTCATTTTTTTTTCCTTATACAGTTTTGATGACTGTGATCATCCCTCAAATCAAAACAAGTAAGAGAACAGTTTCTATTTTCTTGGATTATATGTATTACAGCTGAATAGTGATAAAATATTCTAGCTAGTTAACACAGATGGTGATCCTTTAACCATTAAGGTGTCTCGTCTGCTTTTCTTGCTGCAATTCCCATACTATTTGCCACAATTAAGTACTGCAGCCGTGAACCCCACAGGCTGGTTTATGTTGTGTTCAAAAAGTTAATTAAATTGCCAAGTTGTTAAGTTGTTAAATTTAAAGTTAAAAATTCCATTAGCAAGTTTCCTCCTGATTAAAGTAGAGGGACCCATGTGTTGGATTTCAATTCATGCCTCTCCTGAAATACACGATCAAACTAAAGCAATCCAGCTTTATGGCAGGTCCTCCACACAGTGTTACTCATGAACTATTCAAAAGAAAAGAAATGGAAGTTCCATCATGATTTAATAAAGATACAAAATTTTAGGGGAAGGAGGAGAAGCATCAAAAGTACCTACAGTACAATACAATGTCTGGTCATTTCTTATTTTGTCCATATTGACTTCTCCAAGTTCACACAGCTAGTACATATTTGAGGTAAGAGAAAAATCTATTTTTTTCTAACTCCAGATTTGTCATTTGATCTACTATATCAACCTGCTCTCAGAGCACCTGTTGATTTCAAGAAAAACAAAGGATATCTTTCAAAAATGGGAAAGTATTTTTCAGAGGAATAATATCTGTATGATCACTTATTAAATGTATGGAAGTAGCCTGGGGTATTTTAATTTGATTTTAAATAAAACCCTATTGATTTACTTTGTCTTTATATCACCTAGACCCCCCTGTAAACAAGTGCCTTTCCCAGAGAACAATACCTGATAATAAATAATTCTTTAAAAGAGGAAGAAAAAAATAAATTCCACAAAAATGATTGTTATTTTCAGTCATGTCCAAGTCTTTATGATCTCTTTGGGGGTTTTCTTGGTAGAGATACTAGAGTGGTTTGGCATTTTCTTCTTACAGATAAGGAAAGTAAGGCAAGCAAGATTAACTGACTTGCCAGGGTCATACAACTAATAAGGGTCTGAGGCCAAATCTGTCTTCCTGACTCCAGACTTGTTTGGTACTCCATCCACTATGCTACCTAGACACTGCAAAACTGATTAACAACAAAAATTTGATATTCTTCACAATATTCCATGTTCTTGGACCCTACATCTGTAGAGAGATTAAGAGAGTCAAGTTTGTTCTTCATTATTCTACAATATTCAGCTTCAATTATTTTGCATTTTCCATTTATGTTGTTGTTATCATTGGGTATACAATTTTCCTGGCTCTTCTTACTTCATTTTGCATCAGTTAATTTAAGTTTTTCTGTGCTTCTCTGTATTTATAATGTTTCTCATTTCTTATAGCACAGTTCATTATATGTATGTAGTACAATTATTTTAGTCATTCCTCAGTGAATTAATACCTATTTTATTTTCAATTCTTTACTACTGTAAATACTGTTATAAATATTTTAGTGTACCTGCAGTCTTTCTCTATATTCCTAACAGGAGAATTTCTGGGTTGGGATGAGTTGTTTGTTTGTTTTATATAATTACTCTAAAACAGGCCTTCTTGATCTTTTTTTTTTTTTATGACAGGAATTCATTTGACAGCCTAGTGAAACCTATAAACTCTTTCTCAAAATCATGCTTTTAAATGCATAAAATGAAATACATAGGTTCGCAAAGAAAATCAATTATGTTTAGTTAATTAATTAAATGATCAAATGTTTTATATTAACATTATTTAGAATTCATGTATTTGATTTATTGATATATGTATTTAGATAATATATAATGAACATTTCAATACATGTTTGATTATTTAATGTTTAATAAAATATTTAATAATAATAAAATTTATTAATTTATTAAAATATTAAAACAACAATAATGTATTAATCTATTAAGCCTTTATTTTATACCAGGCACTTGGTTAAACTCTGGAAAATCAAATAGAAGAAGAAAGAAAGAAAATTCCTGCCCCAGGGAGCTTACATTCTTATGACAGAAGATATTAAATGAATGTTGAAAGGGGAGAAAGAGAGAAGAGATAAGAACAAAAGATTTAGAGAGAATCTGGAAAAATCAGGTGAATTCATGGCTGATGTAGGCATCCTCTTTAAAAATACTTCATGAACCTACTGACATTAAGAGCACCTATTATACTGTCTTTAAAATGTTGGATCTCAAGTCATTTCCTCTCATTGGGAACGTCACTCAGTAATAGTAAATGGAATTCAATCATTAAAAACATGGTAGCTTCTTAATATATGAAAAGTTATAAAATATGAAAGGTATTTTTCTGATATGCTTTGTATTACTTTCCCCCCCCTAGGATTATTAAATAGAAATGTATTGTACTTCTATCTACATACTACTATATATTTCTCTATCATCCTTTGTGGATGACACTTTAATTCTTTAAATTTTGGTAATCTAAAACTTGCTTTCATACAGCAGCATAATTTGAAGAATATTGTTTAAAAGGTGGACCTCAATTGCTGGTAGAAGCTTAAGAGTCATCAAAAGCACAGGGTAATTTTCTTTTCTTTTGAGGGGTAATTTTCCAAAGATGATCCAGCAATTCTTTCCTCTTTCTTCTCATGCTTGCACTCTTGACTTTCCCAGACTTTATAATTCCCCAGAAATCCCTTTATCCCAGAGGCTCGCTTAACCCTTGACTTCCCCTATTGGAACTTTATCCTCTCTTTCTGCTTGTCCACTTATTGCCTCCATTTAAAGGGGAGCATAGACAAACCACATCTTCTTTTCTCCTGTCTGCACTTCTTAGGATTTCTATCTCAACAATGCCTCCCTCACTGTTCCCCAGCTATCTTCATCTTCCTTTTTCAATGTCTTGCTGTGTTTCTGTTTTATTCATCCATTAGAAGGTATTTCCTTGAGGGCCAGGATTGTCTTTCTGTTATTTGTATTTCTAGAGCACAGCACTTGGTTTGGCATACATTTAGCTAACAATAAATGTTTGTTGCTGATTTGTTGACTTCTGTACAATTATGAGCTCTATGCAATATCCATATGCAATTTCGTATGTATTGCAATAACGTATGTATTGCTAGACCAATTCTATGTTCATCAAATTGCATATCATAGATTAGACAAGAGACAATCTTTATGAAATGAAAAAAATGAATGAAAAAAAGCCTTAAATTGAAGAGAGGGTTTGGTTGGGAATAAAGGGAAAAAACTCATTGTCACCTAATTTTTTGCTAATATAGTTTTCTAATCAAAACAATATTATGGATTATAAAGCTTCTAAATTCTTTATGTCCTGCCTTCAGGACTAAAGGCATAAATAGTATTACAAAGAGCAGCAGTGAGTCAGAAAAGTAAGATTTGGGGAAGGAACAGAAGAAGGTAAAGTCAGTTATTTTTTTGTTTGCTTTTAATATTTAAACGTTTAAATTAAGATTTTTTGGTACTAAATGTTTAAAAACACATTAAATTTATTCTGGACCAGAACTGACTCAGGGACTGGCAGTTTATCTGTTTTAGATTAAAGAACTTCTGTGGATGGTTTAGAGTCTATGTTAATGAAGATCCTCAAGAGATTAGACAACCTGTGTTCCAAAAATTTTGGTCACTTATTTACCTAAACACAAGGATGCTAGTAGCCAAGGGTTTTTTTTTTGTTTGTTTGTTTGTTTGTTTTTTCATAACTCACACTCAGTTACTAAATGATGATGTTTTATTCAGTGCAGGGACAGCCCTATAGGGGAAAAATTACATACATATATATGGATTTGAAGGAGGCACAACTGGACAAGGTCACCTGCTTCACTTTCCCCTCCAGAGCCATCTGGGTCCAGTGATTTTTTTGCCTCAGTTGCTACCTAGCCTTAAGTACTGAATGAGTGCAGCCTCAATCAAACTGAGACCTGTTAAAGACCTTAGTTTAAAAAGGCCGTCTTCCATTGCATTCCGGGCCATCTCCAATCATCCTGAGCTATTATCTAGCTACTGGACCCAGATAGGTCTTCCCTCCCTCCCTCCCTTCCATACTGCCTTCCTCCTTTCCTTCCTTCCCTTCTCTTTCCTTCCTTCCCTCCTCTTTTCCTTTCTATCTTCTCTCCCTCCTTCCTCCTTCCTTCCTTCTTCCTTTTCTTCTTCCTTTCCTCTTTTTCTCTCTCTGTCCACATAGAGTATCATACCCTCACCTATGGATGCTCTTAAAGGCATTTTTTTCACTTTTGTACCTCTGAACTCTCCCAAGACATCTTGAGGTTTACTGACTAGATTTCTTTCTTTCTTAAGGACTATGCCTTAAACCAAAACCAATCTGATTCTCATGGGCCACCAATAAATCCTAGGTCAAGCCCCATTTGGTCCTTGTTTGGGTCTGAGATTAAATGTAAATTGCAGTCATTTTTGCTTTAGCCAGAAATTCTTAAGATCTTATCATCCCAGATTCATTTGTTCTTTTATTTAGTTTGTTTTAAGACTAGATAAAAGAGATTCTTTACCTCAATTGCTATGTAGTATGAATGGGTGCAGCCTCAATCAAACTGAGACCTGTTGAATACCTTAGCTTAAAATGGCCAAGATTTCCCGTTTCATCCATCCATATATATATATATATATATATATATGTATATATATATATATTTTTCCTCCTGGCTTTGCTAATTATTACTTGTTAGACTTTGGGCAAATGACTTAATCTCAATGGATTTGAGTTCCTAGAACCTATGAAGAAGAAGGTTAGACTAAACTGCTCAATTATTTATGATCTTATAATCCAACCAAGAATTCCAGTAGTTTTTGCTATGAACTTTTCATAACCCAACCTTCTCACATCTCCTGATGAATCCTATCTGTTCCTTGTCCCATTTCTGTAAAACTGTGCAAGGTGACTGATATTAATATACTAAAGTGGGTAAAAGAGACTGGTGATAATGACAAAATTTCATTTTCCTACATAACTACATTTTAGCATATAAATAAATATATGTGTTGGGGGTAAAGAGATATTTTTTCATTCCTCTTAAATCATACTATATTCTGCTAAGAACTGTTAAAGCTAGTTCTTCACTGCTTTTCATTTTATGTCTTAAGAATCTCTAAGGTCCCTACATTCACCTTAGAAGGATATTCTCTGCTCTAGTTTTTTACAGTGCCCATAAGCAGACTAAGAAAAATAAATAAATAAAACAAACAAATAACAACAACAAAACAGTGAGGCCTTAATTTCCCAGGATGGAGCTGGTTAACTCAGGCTTGTTGAATTTGTAAATCCCCTGAGAAGGAAGAGGTTATTTATTTGGTTTTTTTCCTCTTCCTCTCCACCTGGGCCCTGTTAAGCAGAGACCATCAGGGCTGAATTGATCCTGGACACTTAAATAAATACTCAGAACTCCATCAAGTTTTAGGGGATTAGAAGTCAGAGCAAAAGGGATCCTCCTAGACACAAAAGAAGAAAAAGGTCTATGGCTAGTAAAAGTAGTTATTTCACACTCTGTTTTCCTGGGCTGGCTTACATGAAGGAAATGTTCATTCCTCATTTGTGTGAACAGCCAACTGTAGCAGCACCAATGTCTGTAACTGGATTTCATTATGGAAATTTTGCTAAGGAGGGCCACAGGCACCAAAACCCATTAAAATGTTTTCTATTGCTTTACATATTCTTCTGTGATAAAAATAGCCCTATATTTGAATTTAAGAAGCCTTTGCCTAAAGGGTAACAGATGGATATTAAGAAGATTATAATAAAGAAGAGGATTATCAAAAAATAAAATGGCAGTTGGGGGAAGGATGGTTCTTATACTTCAGGCAAATCGGTATCTAGGGTAACATGCTTTCCAGATTCTGATGCCTCCAGCTTGGGAATCTGAACCCCTGAGCCCCTTGGTCACACCAATGGAACTCATACCTGTTGGTTTTATTTATGGCTCACTCTTGAAAAAATGCAATTAGTATACTGGGGGAGTCCAGTTATTATAGTTTCCAACTCTGAGAAACTTTTCCAATAAGTTGGATCATCTTCCTACTTTTGAAGGGAAACTTCAATTCAGGGGAAATCTAGCAAACCACCCACATCACACAGGCAGAGCCATGTGAAACTCACCTGGGTACCCACACAGAATGAGTACCTGAGTCCATGTGCCTTTCTATCTACCCAATTCCTGTGCCTTTCTATCTACCCAATTCCTGTGCCTGAGGCTATAGCAACCCAAACTGTTTTGAAGTGAAAAAATGTGGCTGACAGTCACCTAGCTGTATTGTGAACATACCATTCTCCCCTCCCACCACGGGGGGGGGGGGGGGGGGGGGGAGGGCGGGGAACCAACTATATCAATTGGTTTTTAATGGCATCTTCAAAGTACAGGTAAAGTTTGTTTTTATTTTCCAGCTCTCTCAAGATGACTGATGAATGGCTTTCACAGAACCATAACCTAGTTCACAAACAACTTAGGAGGATAGATTGATCCAAGATGCAAATTCTTAAGAATAAGGCTTTTCTTCTAACCCTTATTCCATTTTTGAAAATTCTGACTTCATAGGTTTGTGAGGAGTTGGAAGGAATATTCTGAGAACATGGAAGGAAGAAGCAGAGAAATTCAAGTAATATTTGCCAATGTAGTGTTGTGGTTTAATGCTCTGAAAAGAATAACAATCTAAGAGTATGTGTTTTGAGGAAGGGAAACAAAACATTCAATTTTAGCTAGCAGTCCTTCATATATTTTTTGTCATTCCTTTAGGGATTTAAAGACGAAAGAAAAATTAATCTACAGGGAATAGGTAGTCTATTCAATAGGAGAGGAGATACGATAAAAACAATCTTGATAATTTTTAATCTTTTAAGTTACTCTACTAGGAGACCCTTGTACCTTATCTTCATCTGATGTCCATGAGGAAGTCATCTGAAATGTATAAGACAAGAAGTGATAATGAATCTGCTACTGTTTTACTTCCAATGTTGCTTAGTTATAGAATTGCTTGAACATATTCAAAATTTTGAGGGTTATCATTTTGCATATTAAGTTACAAATATATGTATGAAGACTGGAGAAGGGGACAAGTTGTGAATAGCTTCGAATGCCTAACAGAAGATTTTATATTAGATCTTGGAGATTCTAGGGAGCCACTGTAGTTTATTGAGTAAGGAGGATAACATGATCTATGTTTTAGATCTATCTTTAAATATTTGATTTGGGAAAATTGATTTGTGATATGGGTGAAGAATGAACTTGAGTAGGGAGTGCACGTGTGAGCACATGACAGCCTATACCAGGCAGGTAGCTTTGTCAGAGGAGAGAAGGGGGATTATAGATATGAGAAATGTGAAGAAGCTAAAATTGACAGGGCTATTGGAGGAGGGAGGTAAGAGAAAGGAAGAGTCAAGAATGACACTAGATTGTGAGCCTGGATGGCTGGAAGGATGATGGCACCTTCAAATGTAATGAGGAAGTTCAGAAGTGGGGAGGAAATGCCTGGAGCAATGGGAATTTAAGTGATATAGAACTATTATGTGAGACCAGCCTTCTACCACAGTACCACAGAAAAATATTAATAAATGTTTAATGAGTAGCATATCTTCCTCTAATTTTAAAACTCTTCAGATATTTATAATTTACTTATCTTTTAAGGTCCCTTTCCTCTTTCCTCTTTAAGGTGTCACTTTACTCTTTCCTCTTGTCAACACTGATTTCTTCCCTTGATTGACCTAGCCACATATTTCACCAATTTAATTTAATTTTAATTATTTGTCATGAATGATCTAATCAAAATACTTCCTGCTTTTAACCAAGTATCTTCTTCCCAACGAATATTTAAGATTCCTTAATGTTGGGTCCTTAGTGCCTTTACATGGACTGTCCCCCATTTCGAGGATGCCCTTCCTCTCTTCTCTGACTTTCTATAAAACATGCCTTCGCTTACCCATTCTGAGACTTGGTCTCCAACCCTCTCGAAATTACTTGCTGTAATGGAATACATAACTTTAAGTTTACTTATTTGTGTGTATATTGGGTAAAAGGCAGGTTCTTTGGAAGTCTTTTTTTGTCTTTGTATCCCACCGTCACATAGAAAGTTATTTAATAATTGTTTGGTGAATTGAATATAAATTTTATAAACCAACATGGTACTCAGGATATTATATTGCTAGGTTTTGGTTGCTAGCAGGTGTTTAATACTGTTGATACTATTTAATAATGCTGAATTATTGTTTATATGAAGAATCAGATGGACAGAAGAGGAAACGCAAAACTAGAAAGTGAAATAATTTGTCCAAAATCACCCAAGCAGCAAAACTGGACTTCAAAGTTAAAATTTCTTGACTGAATATGTAATGCTTTTTCTGCTTTAATTAAAGGTTATCTTCACGTATTTTTAATCTGAATTTTTTTAAGTGAATTAGCTTTAAGTATTTAGGTAGAAGTTAAGTAGGGGTCTTAACTCAGAATCGAATCCAATTTCCATTTAAATAATATTTATAAGATGCTATGATTTTAATAATATCTTCCCTGTCTTATTTTAATTCTCAAGAGAACTCTTTAAAAGTATTTTATAGACAAGAAAACAGAGAAATCCGGAAAATATTTCACCCCAGTTCACCAGACTGAGTGTTGGAAGCATCCACATCATCCTGACAGCGAGACCCCTCTCTATTATGTTGAGATGCTTCTCTCAAATACCCTGCCTTAAACCAGGGGACAGTTACGAGGATATATTCATTGCAAGGGACATTTACAGTAGGATTTTTCTCCTCTCTAGCATGCAAGCCCTTGAAAAGAAAACAGGCATAGCGCAGATTTACACTAAATTTATGGATTGGCCCCTGCCTTTGAAAATTCCGCCCTGTTTGATTTACAGAGAAGTTAATTTTCACAAGGATGAAACGCCAGAGAAAGAACTAAACAACAGTGGGTCTCAACCCCCTCTAGGAAGGGTTAAACAAAGAGGTGGCTGCTTTTACACCTAAATCTTTGTCACCCCTTTAATGTAAAAACCTTTTCATCTAAGTATCACTTCTGAAGTCTATCTCACCAGCCTCCCTTTGAGTTCCGGGCTTGCATTGGGGGTCCTAATTACCTTTCTCAGTGACTGAGATGCTCTTGTCTTGGAGTTGTTTTTTTTTTTTTTTTTTTTTTTTTTTTTTCCAAGTGATTCTTTTTTCCTTTTTTTTTTTTTTTTTTTTTTTTTTTTTTTTTTAATATTGTCAGATTTGAGTCTTTTGTTCCTGGCACTCTCCATATGCTACTGTTTAATATTTAATCAGCCCCCACCTCATCAGAAACACTGCTGGCCTCATTAGATAATTAATGGTTGCCTGCGTCTCATTTGCTTCAGTTGATACATCTGCAGCCAGTAATTAGAGCAGGAGTTTATTAGTTGCAGTGGCTTAGTTTATTGGTGAAGCAATCTCTCCTTTGATTGAAGCCGCTGGGATTGGCATATGCGGACAGCCTGCTCCCTGTTCAGTAGGGCTCTTTTGTTTACATTTTTGCTACAGTTTTGCAACACTGCACATCCTGGCAGTTTCGGGAACAGTTGGTGGTGAAGATTTGCCTTTTATAATTTAGAAGATAATTGGGTAATTCAGTGCAGTAAAGTTACCGCAAAGCAATTCTCCAACTTTGGGTGGGGCTGGGGAGGGGAGCCAGGGAGGGATCTTGTAGCTCATTTGTTTATTTGTAGCACTGGCATTTTTTTTTTTTTTTTTTTTTTTTTTTTTTTTTTTTTTTTTAGCTGCTAGCCTCCCCTCCCTCCACCCACCCCCAACTCTGGAAAATGTCAGTTCGGAAACAGGGCATGCGGAAAAGGCTTTCCCTAATGTGTCAGGCTGATGCTCCAAGTACAATCTATCTGCCTGGCTGTGAAATGACATTGCAAGCCGGAATGAGCTATAAACCCTTCATCTGTAAACTCGGCTTCTCAACATCCGGCCCCTTTCTCGTAGGGCCTGTTGTACAGGTGTAACGAGGCCCATGTCGCTCACTTCTTAGCTGTACTTTCTGCTGGGTGACCGGGCACATTGGCGCCGCAATCCTGGCTAGCAAGACCCCCGGCTCATTACCGAGAACCGATCGCTTCCACGGCCAAACCTGCTTCACGCATTACGCCAAGAACTAATGATCGTCAAGAATGCAGCAGCGCTTAAGGGATGTTGGAATAAAGGTGATGGAGTCTCACAAACACATCAAAGATGGGCATAGGGACCGGACCTGTAATTTCATGGGCGGAGTGAGCGCTTGCAGAAATTCTACCACTTTATTATATTAATTATTATAGTATAGTATTATATAGTAATTATTAAAATATCAATATGTTAAAATAGTCTCTATTTTTTTTTGATTATACAACCCCTACTAGTTACAAAAATGTACTCCCAGTATTTATTTATAAATATAAATATTTATATTCATATGGTTATTTAATTATAAAGGATAAATATCTAGACAATTCACTGTCACTAACACAAAACAAAAAGGGAGCACGTGGCCTTTGATTACCAGGTACTGCCAGAAGAGCTCACTCTGTGGCATCCAATAGGTGATTTCTGAGGGCATCTGAGTAGCTTGCCTCTGTGAGTACCCAGTACTCTATGGGCTTCCTTAAGCTGATGGTCAGGAACAGAAGCTAGTTGGAACACTATAGAAGCTTATGCAGCAAAGGGGTATGGGAGTTAGGGATTAGACTACAGCAAGGATAATGTGGTTGTATTACATAATAGCTCAATAATTGATTATAGTGCGGAGATGGGGATATGATTGATCTGTACTTCTTGGAGCCATGACAATCATTCTCTTGAGGCAGGAACTGCAGGCCTGCAGCAGTAAGAAAGTTATGTGGCTCATCCAGGGTCCCACAGTATGTGTCAGAAGAAAAGGACTTGAATCCAAGTTTTTTCTGTTCCAAGGCCAGCTCTCTCTCTAAGACATCAAGCTTCTTCACTACATCAAAAATTGGAAAGAAAAAGTGTCTTTTTTACTAACAAGGAGAAGGAACAGAAAAGGATATTATAAAAGGCTTGAAGGCACGATTTAGACATGATGAGGACCTCAAGGGACATCTTATTCAAACTCCTTATTTTACTGATAAAGAAATCAAGGCCTGAATACTATTGAACTCAAGGTTATTTGTGTCTCAGAACTAGGGTTTCAAGCTGATCCTACAACTAATGATATACTGCTAATTTCACTGGGCCGTGATGATAAAATGAGAACCCTTGAAACATCTGAATCCAACTAACATTCCTCTACCCACACACATAGAATCAAATACAATTCTCCAGGTATGATCTGACCAAAATACAGAAGGACAACATCTACTTAATTCTAAATACTGTACTATTTTTAAAATTTTTAATAAATAACTCAAGATATTTAAGCTCTCATGTCAAATCATTGAATCTTATTGAGTTTAGAGAACTGTAAACATCATGTTTGTTTCATATCATTACATATAAGTCAAAGGAAAGAGACTAATTGGAAATATGACCAAAAGGAATCCCTCTAATGGAAGAAGAGAAATGGGTCTCAAAGCAATCGCTGACCAACAAATGAAGTAGCTAGATTATTTTACAGAAGTCACCTAGAAAAAAGGCATCCTTTATATGGACTCCTACCCAATGTATTAGAAGCTATCTTCCCCATCTTATGAAATTGTGTAGACATCAGTGCACTATACAAGCTGTCCTCACTTTTGTTAAATGATTAGCTCAACTTACCTGATCATAGATCTTCTAGTTCACTGGTCCCCAATAATAGGGGTAAGGCATGATATTCAGAGGTGCAAAATTAATAAGTGATTCAAAGATCAATACTATTCCTCCACCCCTAAAAAAGGAAATCATGAAGTTGTCTCTAACTTAACCGCCTTCGGCTCTAACCACTCCACATTCTCCTACTCTATCTCTTCCCAAAGTTGGTCTCCTGTGGATAAATCAAGGCTAAACCCAAAATCTGATAATAAGCTCTCTGTCACCCAGACATCCCGCATTGTGCAGGACAAATTTCTTGCTCCACAGTACCTTCATGACCAGACCTTGCAATCATTTTATGGCTTCAGCAAGAACCAGTCTCTGTGCTCTGGTAAGACTCTCTTCTCCTCACCTCTCAACCTTTTTCAATTTTTGTAGATCAGACTAAGTCATACAAAATGAACAAGGATGGGTTGTGAGCTCAACTGCAGATTTCTGTCTTTATTTAATCCCATCCTTCTTATTTTTCTCAAAGATATCACCATCTTTCTAATCATGAAGGTTCATCACCTTAATGGCATCCTAGATTCCTCATCCTTCCTCACTCCATTTATCCACTTTCCAAATCTTGTCATTTCTTTCTCCACAATATTTCTCTGTTCAGTCCCCTTCTCTTTAATCACACAGCCACATTCTAATTCAAACACTCAGCCCCTCTCACTTGAACTGTTGCAACACTCTCCTAATTGGCTTCTGACTCAAATTTTTCTCTTCTCTAATCCATGTTCCACAGAGCTGCCAGATTGATTTTCTTAAAAGCACAGGTGTGACCATGTCACTTCCCTACTCAATCTCCAGTGATGTCTCATTTTCACCAGAATAAAATATTATATCATCTTTGTCTCATGTTTTTTTTTTTTGGTTTTGAATTATTAGTTATTATTAGTAAAGTAGTACAAGTATGTAACAAGTAAATGTACACTAAGATAGAAGTGTGCTCAAATTATTGTTACTACTAGGGATACTATATCAAGAATGGAATCTACTTTCCTAACTACACAGTTTACACTCCCCATTGTTAAAAACAAATTATAACCCATTTACACTTACCATGTAAGTCTCCATTGCTCTTTGGAGGCAATGATGTTGCATGTCTTGCAGCCATATATTTTTCCAAGATTAAAAAGATTTCTTTTTTCTGTTTCAAGAAGCAGCTTGGAAATGCTAAATAATTTCCCCAAAGCAATCTCTACTCCTTTTCTTCAACAACTCCAAACCCATAAATATCTGCTCTTCAAAATATCTATACTAATGTACCAGCTCTTCAGAGGCTTTCCATTTAAGTCACTCAATTTCCCTGAGCCTCAGTTTCTTCATCTGTAAAATCAGAAGATTGAATTAAATGGTGCTAAAGTCCCTTCTAATTTTAGATCTGTGATCCTGTCAATAATCTGGACAATAAGAATTCTTCATCTACTTATTATGGTTTTTTTTTAAAGGATTATTAGATTAAACTCTTTTGAGTGATTATGGATTTCAATTAGGAGATTCTATAGTGTTCCAACTCAGGGGAATCCCCACAGTCATCCACAAAATGGAATATCTGGAGGCCCTTACCAACTATGACATGGTAAATATGGCACTGGATTTAGGAAACTTAAATTCAAATCTTGACATTGATCTGCATGATCCCAAGAAAATTGTCTAACTTCTCTGTGTCTCAGTCTCTTCATATGCAAATCGAGACAATTGTATTCTATAACCTCTCTATATATCTATATCCATATCTATCTATCTATAATCCTTCCAGATCTACAATTCAGATTCCTCTCTTCCATTTTAACTCTGCACTTCACATATTCTATGAGAGCAAGAATTATCTTGGCAATCTTCAACACAAAACAAAATATATAATAGAATATATGTCATATGAGTGCTACAAAATGTTATGGACGTGCCCAAGGCAGCAAGCGAATATGGCTTGTGTTTTAAGCAGGAATATGACACTTAATTACAACATTTTTGTAGTGGAAGGGGGCCTAAATGAGGAGTCAAGAGAAGCATTTTAACTCTTGCCCTATCTTTACCTTTCTGAATAACTTTAAGAAAGTGATTTCATCACCCTAGGCCTAGATTTCCTCATTTACATAACACTGATACTACTTGACTTATATACCAAACAAGAGATTGCTGAAAATAAAGGGAGATAATAGATGTATATGTCTTTGAAAAGGTTAAAAATGCTATCCAAATGCAAGGTATTAATCATATTTCAGACTTGGACAGAACCTACTTTCTGTCCTGTGAAAAATTTCTAAAGCAACTTCTTTAATTAACAAATCAACTTCCAAACACCAGCAGTATGTAGTTTTGTAAAAATCTAATGACACTAATCAGATGGAATCCACCTCATAGATTAAATAGGATTAAAAGCAACTTCAAAACATCAAATTCAGTCCTATTGGTAAGTCTAAAAGAAAAAAAAATAGTATATTTTCTGTTCTTCTCTCCTTTCTCCCCCCACAAAGAACCCTTATGTATCTTCATTACCTGCCATTTATATAGACAAAAGTGTAAGAGAAATAGTTCCTGAGGCAATTAAGTACCTTTTCGAGAATATTTGATGAGGCTAGAAAGTCAATCCACAATAGAAGATAGTTGATGGAATTATTAGATGGAAGTTTCTACATAAGATCTATTCTCAGATCACTTAGCTTGTCTTTCTAAAATCTCTCTTTCAAATATTCCAACCACTTTCAAAATCTCAAATATTGCTCTCTGGAGATGACTTACAATCTATAAGCTCAGTCTTCAACTCTCCTTATGTTCCAGCATTTCCTGCTGCCAGTTGGACATATTCACTTGAATTTCCCAAATTCACATTAGACTTGACATGAGAAAACACAAGCATCATGTTTCTTGTAACATAAGCTTTACTTCTAAATTCTCTATTTCTATTAAAGAAGCCATAATTTTCTTTGTTTAGTCCCATACTCTATTTTAAATGTTATTATTCCCTTTTGTTTGTATATTCCAATCATTATTGAAGAAATCTATTCTCTATTCAGAGAGCCTCTCTATTTAAAGAACAGATCCATTTAAACAAAAGCAAGCATCTCTTGACATCTGGCAGCATATACAACAATTCAGTTTCATACACTTCCATTCTCTCCATTTCAAAGAGAGAGGTTCATTTTCTCATCTGTTTTTCAGGACCAACTCTGGTCAATTTAATTATGCAATATTTGGTTTTGTGTATATATTTTTAAAATCGTGTCTTATAAAAAGTGTCAAATTTATAAAAATACAAGTCATTCCTCAATTGGTAAATGGTCAAAGGATATGAACAATTTTCAGATGACAAAATTAAAACCATCTATAATCATATGAAAAAATGCTCTAAATGACTACTGATTAGAGAAATAGATTAATAAATTAAAACAACTCGGTACCACCTCACATCTCTCAGATTCGCTAAGATTACAGGAAAATATAATGTTGAAGGGGATGTGAGAAAATTGACACACTAATGCATTGTTGGTGGAGTTGTGAAATGATCTAACCATTCAGAAGAGAAATTTGGAATTATGCTCAAGGGTTATCAAAGTTATCAAACTAAGGGTTATCAAACTGTGCATACCCTTTGACCCAGCAGTATGACTACTGGGTCTGTATCCCAAGGAAATAATAAAGAAGGGAAAAAGACTCACATGTGCAAAAATGTTTGTAGTATCTCTTTTTGTGGTGGCAAAGAATTATAAAACAAGTATATGTCCATCAATTAGAGAATGGCTGAATAAATTGTGGTGTATGAAAATAATGGAATATTATTGTTGTATAAAAATGATGAACAAGCTGATTTTAGAAAGGCCTGGAAAGATTTACATTAACTGATGCTGAATAAAACAAGCAGAACCAGGAATACATTGTATACAACAACAGCAAGAATTTGCATTGATCAACTATGAAAGACTTGGTTCTTCTCAGTGGTTCAGTGATCCAAAGCAATCTCAATAGACTTTGGATAGAAAATGGCATCTTCATCAAGAAAAGAACTATGGAGATTGAAAATAAATCAACACATGCTAAGTTCAATTCTCTTTTCTGGTTTTTTTCTCTCCCATGGTTTTTCCTTTTTGATCTGATTTTTCTCTCCCAACATGATTCATAAAGCAATGTGTATTTTAAAAAGTCATGTCTTTTTTAATATCACAGTTTATTCTTGAATATGTTCCATCTTTTCTCTACACAGCAAAACTTCTTTTACAACAAAAATTAAAAGCCAAAAAAACCAAAATAAAACAAAACAAAAAACTAAAGTTTAACAAAACCAAACCAGTCCTAAAACATGGACTATGTATAATGCTATGTACATTATTCTATACCCATTGTCCCCTGCTTCTTCAATGAAGAAGCTAAGATTAATTTTCCCAATTCTTCTCAAAGTGGAGTGGAGGGTAGACTTAGTCATAATCACGTATTTTTCAGTGTTGTTTTTAAAATTAGCTATTCATTTACACTTCTGTGGTTTCTCTACAGTTTCCCCTGGTTTTTATCTCATCCTGAATCAGTTCATATAGTCTTACCATGTTTCTTTGAATTCTGCCTATTCATCACTTTTTATACAGCATTACTAACTATTCCATTACATTAAGCTGCCATAATTTTTGCCATTCCCACATAAGTGAACACCCACTTTGAAGAAAATATCACTTTCCCTGCTGTGCAGTTTTATGCTGGTAGTGCCAAGGGTTATGTAATCTCAGAATTTCTGATCTAGGCTTATGAAGATTAATCCTATAGATGAACAATTATCAGACAAGCTAGACTGGTTATCACAAGCCAATTAGTAGGTCAAGGGTGAAGTTGACCAGAGCTGGTTCAAGAGAATCCTGAAGTTCTTTTTTTTTTTAATTTTATAATTATATATATTTTTGACAGTACATATGTATGGGTAATTTTTTACATTATCCCTTGCACTCACTTCTATTCTGAATTTTCCCCTCCCTCCCTCCACCCCCTCCCCCAGATGACAGGCAATCCCACACATGTTAAATGTGTTATGGTATGTCCCAGATACAACATATGTGTGCAAAACCGAATTTCTTGTTGCACAGTATGAATTGGAAGAGAATCCTGAAGTTCTACGGGGCAATATTAGAGAGCTATATAATGGCTAAAATAACAATCCCCCCTAGAGCTTGGGGGTCATATCAGGCAGAAAAGGATGATGGAAATCATTACTCCTGTATCTGCCTGATTACTTCTTTCTATGAAATTTTAAATGAGAGCACTTTAATCTACTCATTCAATGCTACTCTAGTTGGCTAGCACCTATGGAATTTTAGACCCCTCACTGGTGTTCATCACCATTAGTTCCATCTAGTAGGGTAACTTTTTTTCAGAGAGTTGGGAAAACATAAGAGGATACAAATAAATAACCCAGGGATTTGGGAACCATTGGCTTTCTTCTGATTGTTGTCATCCCTGAAGAAGAGAGTTACTAGATACAACAAGGCTCAAAATTTATCACTTATCTTCAACTTTGTCATGTCTATGCAATCTAGGATAGTCTCTTTAGTTTATACATATAAATAAAACTTATACTTGGGAAAGTTATGATTTGCCCACAGACAGACACACAATAACTAGCAATTTTAGAATTCAATCTGAAAATAACAAAATTATGCAATGATCAATTCTGATACACTTGGTTCTTTTCATTAGCAAAGTGATTCAGGCCAGTTCCATTGGTTTTGTGATGAGAGCCATCTGCACCCAGAGAGAGGACTGTGGGTACTGAGTGTGAACCATAATATAGTATTTTCATTTTTTTATTGTTGATATTTGCTTGCATTTTGTTTTCTTTATCATTGTTTCCCTTTTTGATCTGATTTTTCCTGTGCAGCATGATAATTGTGGAAATATGTATAGAAGAATTGCATGTCTTCAACATATTTTGGATTACTTACTGTGTAAAGGAAGGGGTGGAGAGAAAGGAGGGAGAAAAAAATTGGAACACAAGATTTTACAAGGGTGAATGCTGAAAATTATCTATGCATGTATTTTGAAAATAAAAAAAATCAAAAATCAAACAGTAAAAAATAATAAAATTATTTATTTTGATTATAAAAAAATAATTCAAGCTGCTCTGGTTTCAAATTGAGTGTGATTTGCATTACAACAACAATCTTCTAGATTTGTTAATAGTGGATTATTAAAAACAAGAAAAACAACCACAATATATTGCAGGTATGTAATAACAAAATGAATACCATATTAATAAATTAATAGAGCCATTGATTGAAATTAAAGATCCATTGAATTTGACAGTTTAAATATATTAATGAAAGATTAAGCCTCATTTTTTGAGCTTCAGAGAGCAGGACCAAGAACCAGTGGGGAGGCACAATGAGAAATAATTTGACTCATCATCATAATTTCCTAGCAATTCAAGCTCTCCAAAAATGAAATAGTTTGCCTCAAAAAGGAATGAATTTCATATCCCTGGAGAGCTTGTAGTGAAAACTAGATGATTATAGACTGCAGAGTAGAGGATTTATGCTTCAATTGAGAGCAAATAGCATCTGAGGTGTTTTCCAACTTCAGAATTTCATGATAACATGGCATAGTGAATTGAGAAAATATTGGGCAGGATCAGAAGATTTAATTCCTTGTCTCAGCTTTGACATCCATTAGCTATGGAATCTCAAGCAAGTTGCAAAATCTGAACTTCAGATATAAAACAAAATTTTAGTACTTATATCAAATAATATATTTTGGAGGCATTCTGCAAAATTATTACAAATGTGCTTCTATATTTTAAAAGCTCCATGAATGAATGGTATACGATGTTTCTGTCCACTTATGGTGATTCCTTTCAAAAGACGAGCGAAAATTTGTCAGTCAGAATTGTTGTAATCCTATCATATAGTAGGAACAATATGGTAGAAAATTGCATAGAAGATTTTGCCACATCAGGTTTTAATTTCTGTTAAACTTTAGGGTAGTTTCCATGGTTTCAATTATCATTTATATGTAAAGAACAAGAGATAGATGATGGATAGATGGATAGATCAATAGATACAGACAGACAGACAAAAATATAGCCAAAGCTGTAGCTACAGACATAGGCATAGGGATATAAATATCCAAATTAATCTCTCTCCTGAGTTCCAGTTTTTCATCATCTACTTCTACTGAACATTTTAAACTTAATATCCTCTAGGCGTATTAAAAAATTAACATGTTCAAAATTATGTTTTTTCCCAAAACCCTTATTTTCCCCTGTCTTTTTTGTTTGTTTGAATTACTCAAGTTCAGAAACTTAAACATTCTCTGTTCCTTAAACTCATTTATTCCAACAAATCAAATTAATTGCCAATTATTATGCATTATACCTTCTAAACATCTCTTGCATGCATCCCCTTCTCTCCACTCATAGAGTTGCTTCCTGAATTGAGGTTCTCCATACCTCTTACCTAAATTATTTCAACTGCTGCTTAATTTATCTTCCTGACTCAAGGACCCTCTTTTGACAACTTATGTTTTGCTCAGCTGTCAAAATGCTGTTCTTTAAGAACCATTCTGGTCATGTCACTTTTCTAATCAAGAAGCTCCAGGGATATTATATTGCTTCAAGGATCAAATAGAAGCTCCTCTATTTTATATTTAAAGTTTTTCAAAATCTGCCTCCAAAATATCTTACCAGGTTTGTTATATTTTACTATCCTTAATTCTCTCCAGGGTCCAGTCAAACTAATCTATTTGATGTTCTAATTCCTAATGTGTCAACTCCTGATTCAACCTCTTTGCACAAGAGAGACAAGCTGTCTCTCATTTGGTACAGACTTTTGACTCCTATAACCCCTAGCTTCCATTAGCACTCACTTCAAATATTTGCTCCTGTATAAAGTCTTTCCTAATCTTTCTGAAACTACTGTCCTCCTCAATTCCCCCAAATAGCTTATATTTATTTTTACATACAGGGTTTTCTTATTTGTACATGTTGTTTCCTCTGATATAATGTAAGCTCCTTGAGGGTAGTGACTTTCATTGATATCTGGCACATAATACTTTTTAATTAACTGATTTTTTCCTATCTTAATTTCCTAGAAATGTGTTGTTATAGGGTAGTGTATGCTAAATTGTTTTTGTTTTTTCATGTCTAATGTCTGTACAGCTATAGCAAGAAAATCAGGAACCTGCTTCAATTAAGTACAAGTAGAAGCAATAATAAAAAAAGATAAAGATATCACTCATGGGGAATGAATGGTAGAATCCCTTAGAAATAGGTTCTGTATTCATCTCTCTTCTCTAATCTCCCTTTATTCTCTCTTCAGCTAAAGGAAGAGAAGGAAGGTAAAACTTTTTTTTGCTTCTCTTTTCAACAGGACATGATGATAAGATCAGATCTTGATAAAACTGTGAATACATGCAGTTTGTTTGCTAAAATATTTCACACATGCCCTCCTCCATCTTCCCATCCCCTAATTCCTCAGTGCCTTAATAATGCTCCTAGCATGCTCAAAGGCCTATGTCATGATATGCTACTTATTCTGATTTCTAAATTCATATTTTCTCTCTCTCCACCATCACCTGAATAAAAACATTAGGGTTCCTTGTAATTTTAAGATGCTAACTTACCCTGATAAAGACATTTAATAGCATTTTATAACTCTTTTTTTCACTTACCATAGTCTAATTTGCATTAGTTATTTGCATATGTGCATACTTCCTCTACAAGACTAAAGATTTTACTAATATTTGCTTTTCCCTCAGAACCTAACATTGTGCTTTGAAAGTCACAGTCATTTAAGAACTGTATATTGACTATCGCTGAGGTAATACCTATTCCATCCTTTCAGAGGGTCAAATCTGGAAGTATTTTCAAACCCATCAACATCTCCACTATAAAATAATAAGTAATATATCTACATATTGAATTGATAGGTATGTAATACCATCTTATAGATTTTCTTAATAAAGATTATCTTTCAATATTTGAATTTTCTCTGAAAATTAACTCCAAAAACTAAAATTTCTCATATTAACAAGCTATGTGAGTTCTTATAATAGTGTATATCTAATTTATGTTGACCTGGTAGCTGACAAATTAAGGCAAATTGATAACATCATGTCATAATTCTAATGAAAATGCAAGTATGTGATAATTATTTTTTTGTGAAGATTAAATCTTTTCTTTTGATTTAAGGATTTCTTGGGGAAATGTGTAAGACATTTAGAATACCTTAAACTTACTTGCTAGAGAAACTGTCATAGAATCACACTTTATTTAAGTTAGAAGGGCACTTAGAAATCATCTAATACAACTCTTTGAATTTAAGTAAGGGACAAGGATATGAAGATTTCAAGCACCCAAATTTATTTAACAAACACTTGCTAAAATTTACTATGCAGAGAACGTTATGCTAACCACTGGAGGTTATGGTGTATTGAAAATAGTGCTGGCCTTGGATTCGGAAAAGAGTTGGTTTCAATCCTACCTCTGGCACTTATTAGCTGTGTGAACAAGAACAATTATTTAATTTATCTGAACTTTAGTTTTCTCAACTACAAAATGGAGACAATAATAATAATCGCTTTAGTGTCTAATAGAATTATTGTGAGTTATAAATGAAATAGTATATGTAAAAACATTATGTCAATATAAAACATTAAATATGACACTATTTCTATAATTTTGTAGAAAAATGACTAACCCATAAATAACAACCACAATACAAAATGGAACACAAAAATATATTACAGAGATATAATATGAAATGCTAAGTTTGAGATAAAATGATTTCTGGCAGGTGGGATTGGGGAATAATACACAGTGAGCATAGCATTTGATTTGGGCTTGAAAAGTTGAAAGGAATTCGTAGAAAATGAATAAAAATATTCTACGATAGGGATGAAAAAAATAAATAAAATCCAAAGTAGCAAAGTGACTTACCGAATGTTATACAGCTAATTTGTGGTAGGGTTATATTTAACACTCACCATGCCTAAGATCTGGCCCAGTACTCTTTCTCTATCTCTGCATCTCCATTACCCTGGCCCAAAACAGTTCCTGAAACTAACACCAGAAACTGAACTCCTTGAACAGCTTTGAAAAGTGGATTTGACACAACCCCATCCCCTCCCCTCTGGACTTTTCTTTCCAAATTGAAGAGATCATTTTCAGAAGTATTCATTTGGTTTAAGCAATTTTGGTTTAAGCAATAGAAAAACTTGCCAAGGCTTAAATGTTCTATGCTAGAGGGGAAGTTGGCTTTCACCCTTTTATATAAGTTAAATAATTTTTAAAAAACCTCAAATCTAGCATGTGGAACAAGGTTAGGTGATTATCTGAATTCAAGTAACTACAAACCTTCTCTGAACATCAATCCTTCAAATAAGAGGATTACTTTGGATGAAGGTGGAGGGGACTCCCTTTAGAATAATCAAATACGAGCTTTCCTTCTTGCCTAATATATATATTTTTTTTAATTGGGAAGTGAGGTGGGGAGAAGGAATGAAGGGATAACAATTGAGTTTAGATGTCCTAGAAAAGGCTAAGACTTGTTCCTTGTTAAAATAACTAGTTTTCAAGTGGCTAACCTGTGAGTAATTGTCCAAATTGCTAGATGTTACAGAAAGCCTTTTCAGGATTAAAGACTACTTTGTTTTTTTGTTTTGTTTTTTTTTTACTTGGATATTTAAAATAATTATTTGTAGAGTACTGCTTAGGAATTGGTCCAAATCTATACATTTTGTCAACTGATATAAGAATTAATAAATAGAATATTTCTGTATACAAACATATTCTATTTGGAATATCATTATAAAAATAACAATGATATTTGTGTGTCTGCATGATTTTTGGAATAAAACAAAGATCCTGTCCTCAAGGTGCTAACTTACAGGACTCAGAGCTGGAAGGGACCCTAGAGATCATCTAATTCAAATCCCTCCATAGTGATTTGTCCAGGGTCTCAAAAATAGTTACTAGCAGAACTGAGATTTGAACTCATGTCTTGTGACCAAAATCTAGTCCCCTTTCTCCCACATCTTCACATCTAATAGGAGAAATAATATATGTATACTGACTATAAATTCTGCTGGTATATTAATAAACACCAAATTCATGGAATAGCTATAAGAATTTGCAGAAAAGAGTAGATAATCATCCATTGCAGTAATAGATATGTACAATATGACAATAAATTACTGTTTCTATAAACCACATATGAAAAGTCAATTCATTATTTAGTATATACATTTTGTGTAACTATGAAGTCTTCTTATTCCCTTTACTTTAAACTCCCATTATGTTATAACATTCATTTATCCTATCTTCCCCTATATTTCTTAGGATCATAGACATAGGATCAAAAGAGACATTAGAGATCACCCAATACAATCCTCTCACTTTACAAAAGAGGCAATTAGTCACTCTCTCAGGATAAAACAACTAACTAGTAAATAACTGAGGTATCAGCAAACCAAGGTCTACCATACTCTATCTACTATTTTACACAGACTCTATTTATTTGTGTTCAACTTATCTTTCTTATTAGATTATAAACTCCATTAGGACAAAAACCATGTCTTAAGACTTTTTCATGTCCATGTAGTACTTTGCACATTGAATGAATTAGATAAGGATGTAATCTGATTAATTAGATACATGAACCTTCCACAAAATTTCTCATCCTGATGCAACACAGTACTGTGATATGATACTGGGGGAAAAGGCAATGTTTCTATCAAACCCATCGATGCAAAGAACTTAACACAAACAAGGTAACAGGCTACATCCACTTTCCAAGGATTACTCTGATGTATATATATTCTGATGAGATAATGCACATGAACAATGAACTCCGTCAGCATTGAAAAAGAAAATCAGAGAAAATAGGATATATTAGGAAAATAATACAATGTTTTTAATGCTACCAAAATTTCTCCATTAAACAAGTCCACCTTCATAAGACAAATAAATATGTTTCTGAGTCATTGAATACCACAGTCTTCAAAGAATTAAATTTTCTAGTCACCCAAGGGGAAACAGGGAGACTCCAGGTAAGCAAAAATATATGGCCACATTTTACCAAAAAGGAAATGTACATTAGCAATGATGCAAAAGATCATTAAGGAATTGTACATCCAAAATGAAAAGTAGACATCCTATAGGAAATAAGGAAAAATAGGTGATTGCTAGGTGGTTCAGTGGATAGAGTAGTGGACCTAGAGTCAGGAGGACATGAATTCAAATCTGTTCCCATACAGGTATTAATTGTGTGACCTTGAGTCAGTTAGTCTGTTTTCTTCAGTTTCCTTAATTATAAAATGCAGAAAATAATAGCATCTGCCCATTCATAACAGAGTTGTGAAAACCAAATGAGATAATATTTGAAAAGCACTTAACAAAGTGCCTGGAAAATAATGTTACAGTTGTTGTAATTTTTGTTGTCATCATTCTCATCCTCACCAGTCAATGATGTTGATTATGTTAATGATGATAACAGCAACAGATACATATAAATTGTTTTTCTTCATAATCTTATACATTTTATGCATTTAAAAACATTCTGAGAAGGGGTGCAATGGATTAACTAAACTGTCAAAGGTATCTATCACATACACACAGAGACACACACATACAAAATAAAAACCTTAAAAGGAGGTCCTGGTACATTTATTAGACTATGGAACCATGAAGGGGAAATGACAAAAATTAAAGAGTACGAAAAGATGTTAAGATGACAGTCTTCACTGAAGGAGGTAGTACTTCCATCAGTGTAATCACTGATACACACATGTATACATCATTAATATTAATAATTTTATGTGAACAAAATCAGATGACTTAACTGAATCAAGCCAGGGAAATTCCCAGTAAATCAAATGACTAGACTGAGTTTCCAAAGCCTTAGCTCACCAATACCTCTTCTTCATACAACAAATGCTCTCCCTGTTACATGTCATACTGCCCATAAAGTAGTCAGTATAAACATAGGTAAGTACTTCTATAATCACTTCAAGAGAGGTAACTTTAATCTCATGGCTGCAAATCAGAATCAGAAAATATTTGCCTATAAAATTTGATTATATTTTGCTATTTTCCTATTTGATCAGAATGGAATTAAAGGTATGTTTTCCATCATTCACTTCTGAAAGGCAGAACAATGTGTACCAATGTGTAATTGTTGCCTGGTAGTATATGCCCATGGAGAGAATCTAGGAGAGCATATGTCTGTCTAGAAATTATGTCTTCAATTTCTAGTTTTAAACTTTGAGAACTAATTGTTTATTTTGTTATTGTTTGTTGTTATTGTTGCTTTTAAGTATCGGGATGTAGAACACCATTAAGAATCTCTGATGCTACTTATGAAAATCTAGATACACAAAGTACACATTATTTACAAAATAACTCTAAGGTCCCTTCTCACTCTATGATCTGTTGGTTCAGGCTTTCTAAATGGATTCACTTTAGAATTTTTTTTCAGTAGTGAATGCCTCTAGTGCATTTAAAATAGGCTTCAGTTTATAAAATTGGAATCCCATATAACTTTTTGGTCATCTATGTTTTTGGGGAAAAAACAATTTAACGTGTTCCAGATAGACTCATGTGACTCCAGAGAGCCTGAATATTAATACCTTTCCAAAGTCATCGCCATTTCTGGTAATGGAATAACTCCTCACCTATCACAATCACTTTTGACGATTCTCAAGAATCTTTTTTTTTTCTATAGAGCTATGTAAACAGCCAAAGTAAGTGATGATCATGTTCTAAATTAATGATATTCTTCCATATTCCAACTGTACAATATGAAAGCCTTCTGATTTTTTTTTCTTCAAGATCATTAATAGAATTATTTTAAAGGCAGTTCCTTAGCACTGAAAATATTAAGCTGTTATTATTGCAAATGAGCTTATTTGTACTTTCAAATGAAAATATAAATAAGTAATAAGTAAATATTAGCAGTTTGAGTTCCATAATGAATAAATACAGAATTGGTTACTGAAGGAGTATATGCCCATTAGAGAGGCAGTGAAATTAACATTTGTTGACATTTTACTGCTCTTAGCTTTAATGTAAACTAGAAGCAATTAAGTTGTGTTCCACATATCTTCCTTGTAAATATTTTTACTTTCCAGAAATAGTAAGCAAGATGTCTTACAGAAGCCCCCAAAGTTGGAAGGGGAAGAAGAAAAGAAGAAGCTTTACCTATCTTTTTTTCTATAAAACCTGTAAGTTTTTTTTCTATAAAACTATAAGTTCAAATACATGACTCAGTTCCATCCTTCTCTTTCTTCTCCACCTCAGGATCATGTTGTTTCTGACTTTTTTCAATGTTGGCAAATTTATAAATCCATGTTAGATAGACCATGAATTATCAGTAGCTTCAATGAAATGAAGACAAAAAAGCTTGAATATTTAAACATGTAGCAACTTTCTCCTATGATAGATCATTTCAGACCCAAACTCATTTTTTTTCTTTGATATCTACTACTGCTATAAACTCCCAGTTTATCATATAACATTACAATTTATGGTATAACCAGCTTGTGTACTGACTATAAACCCTTTATCAATGCCATTGTAAAGATTTTATAGTCCATAAATAGAAGAGTAATCCTGTCTCTCCTCCTTGTTTTGACCAATACACATGATTCTGAACATGTCACTGCTGTTATTTGTTTTACATACAGAGTGAGTTATGTTAAAATAAGTAGATACATTGCTTTCCCTCTCCAAAATTCATAGACAATTCAGGGTCACATGTTTGATTAACAATCTGTAGCAGGTTTAAAAGAAGAAAAAGATAGATCTGTCTTTATTATATCATTAATCTATAGCAGGATGAGCAAAAAATCCAATCTCCAAACAAAAATAATTAGAAGGACTCTCTCCACTTGATATAGCTCCTCCCTAGCTCTCTCCCCACGCTAATCACAAATCTCAATTAATAGGTTCCAAAGCCACAGCTCAAAGACTAAAGTCTTTAAGGAATCTCAACAGAATATCTTTCCTTTCATTATTCTCTTTTCTCCCACATCATCATCTCACCCAATGCAATAAAACTAAATATACCAATGGATAAGTAACCAAATACATGTCATTTAACTGAAGGAACTAACTCTTGCTTGTCAATACAAGAAAAATAGTGCAAAGGAGTTTGGCCTGAAGAAATACTCTTCTAGTAGGTACTACATTTTGTCAGTGGATAAATTCCAAATGCTTAGCAGAGACAAGGTGGGGGGAGAGTTGGGTGAGGAGAGGAAAGGACACATTCTCAATAATTGGTTGCCTTTGGCTTCTTGGGTGCTCAGGGAAGAGATTGGCCCATCTTTAATTATTGATACATTTGAATGTCTTCATTTAGAATAAGACACAAGAAGGCTCAGGTGAAGCTCTGGGGATTTCCAGCCAAAGGCTGGCTAATCTCCAGTTAAACAGGCCCATTATCTCCCTCACTCCCTGGGAGAAAGTCAAGCAGAACTGATTTGATTAAGAGCAGATTAACCTCTCCAACACAGCTACCCTGGGTTTAACACCTGTCACTTTAGTATGACAATTTATATTTATTCAAAAAGCCATGAGACAGTAAATTAAACATTGCCCTAATTAGAAAAATGTCATATGTTACAGTGGGGGAGCAACCTGATCTAATTTTCAAACAGGCCTTGTGCAAGGAACATGTCAGTTCGGCATTAGCTTGAGCCCAGTAAACATACTTGCACACTTTGAAGGAATAGAATGGTCTATGGCTCCGTAGACTCTGAAATGTATCTAATGTTAAATCTGGATAAAAGCCAAGGTTTACGACAAACCTGGATTTTCTTTATGTATAATTCTTGCTGCCCACTGATACCCTCTAGGCAATAGCTTATCTTGGATTTAAACTGCATGAGTTTAGGAGATAGGCTTTGGGAGAGTAGAAAACAGGCTGGATTTTGAATTAAAAGAGTCAATCCCAGATCTCCTCTCTTAGCGACTTTGGGCAAATCATGTAACTTCTCTAGGACTCACTGTCCTCAACCATAAAATAAGAAGTTGGAGATGGACGATATGATATATAAAGTCCTTTCTAGTTCTAAATCTATGATACTATGATCCCATAAACAACAGACCATTTCTGCTCTTCTAACTCTGTCTTCTAACAAAAGAACTTGGAGTGAGAAAACTGGATGAAATTTTTCATTCAACAAATATTTATGGAGCAGCCTGTAGGCTAGGCTCTCCAGGAATACTATGAAGAATGTTCCTGAATGTGCCTAATATGATCCATTCCCTACTTCACAAGTCATTTATCTAAATACACTTAAATATGCTCCTGCTTTCTAATTATTTTCTTTCCTTTAAAAATGGTACATACACTTTCAGGAGCCAAAATGGTAGAATAAGTAGCAAATAGTTATAACTCTGTCATGTTCATCTCTGGGCTACCATAATTAAGACAGCTCCTGAAGAGCCAGAACCACTGAGAAGACAGGGTGACACAATCTATTAGCCCAGAAAACTGGAATGATTTGCAAGATGGGTCCCTCTTGCTCAGATAAGTTAGGAGGGAAGGAAGAGATGCAGTCCAAAACAGGAAACTGCCCAGCAAGACAGCAGCAAGCCCCACATTAGCAAATCAAAAGGAGATGTGGAGCTGTAGGGTGGTGGAGCAAGTGAATGCCAATACTATGTCTTGGCAAACCAGGGGAGGCAGTGAACACCAGAACCAGGGAATCACTATGTGCTTTATCATAGCCCTGGGCAATAGATACCCTCCAGCAGCCAGACTTCCATGTGATTTAGCACAGCCCTGGAAAAACACTGAAACAATCACCTGGTTTCAGTACACTCCAGAAATTACCACTAGGACCTCAGCTCAGTATCAGGTAAGCTGCCAAACTTCTACAGCCTACAATGAAGTCAACCATCCCTCACACCATCCCTTTACCCAGCAGCAAGTATCAGGGTCCCCTGTACCAGGTAAACAGCCAGGGGTTGTAGCCACTGGCAAAAAAAGCCTAATGTAATACTCAATTTATAGAGAAAAAAAAAATTAAGGAAAAGGGAGAGAGAGAGAAAGAGAGAGAGAGAGAGAGAGAGAGAGAGAGAGAGAGAGAGAGAGAGAGAGAGAGAGAGAGAGAGAGAGAGCAAAAACAAAAAAAGACAGCAAACGAAAATCTGACAATAGAAATTTATTAATCTATTATGGTCACTCGCAGTGACAACAATGTCAAATCACTTATGGCCAAAACCCCAAAGAAAAATGGGAAATGGTCTCAAGCCTAGAAATTACTCATCACTAGAAAGAAACAATTCAAATATTCAGGAGCTACAATCAGAATTACCAAGGATATGGCAGCAGCAGCACTAAAAGACCAGATGTCATGGAATGTGATATTCTGGAAGGTAAAGGAACTGGGATTTCAGCTACCCAGAAAAAGTATGCATAATACTTCAAGAGGAGGAAATGGTCATTCAAATAAATAGAAAGATTTCAAGCTTTCATAAGGAGAAAAACTAGATCTAAATAAAAAAATTGACCTCCAATATCAAGACCCAAAAGAAGCATAAAGAGGATAAAGATAAAAGAAAACATAAGAAATTCAATAGAACTTCACTATTGATACCTGGACGTGGGAAAAATACTTGTAATTTTTGATAATTATATCACTAATACAATAGCTAGAAGAAATACACATAGAGGATATAGGTATAAGGTGAATTTGAGGGAATGACATAAAATAAACTAAGGGATAAGAAAGAGGCATACACTAGATGCAGAAGGGAGAGAGAGAATGGTATAAATTATTTTCACATAGAAGTTGTGCAAAAAAAACCCATACAAAACTATTAAATAGAGGGGAGGAAGTAAAGGCTCAAAGAAACAATAATATATACAATCAGGTCAGTTTCTCAGAATGATTATACTCCTTGCTGAGTAATTACTGGTTTTCCTAGAAGTAATTCCTAGCTTCATTGAATTCTGGAATATTATATTCTAAGTCCTTCATTCCTTTAAAAAGAAGCTGCTAAAGTTTGTGTTATCCTTATTGTGGCTCCATTGTACTTGAATTATTTCTTTTTGCATGCATGCAATACTTTCTCCTTGACCTGAGAGTTACAGAATTTGGCTAGAATATTTCTGAGAGTTTTCATTTTGGGATCTCTTTCAGAAGGTGATTGGCAGATTCAATTTATACTTAATTCTCTGGTTCTAGAATATAAGGACAGTTTTCCTTGATAATTTATTTTTTCTTTCCTTTATTGTTTTCTTTTTTCTGGTCATGCATGTATATTAAATTTTAAATGCACATTTATGTATGAATTATGTTAGAAGTTTCCATTCCTATTAAAAATACTACAAAGGAATAATTGGATCATTCCTTAAAATAATAAACACTTTATTTTAAAACATTAGCAAGCATTATCTGTAATGAAGATACGTTAAAAACCTTCCCAGTAAGATCAGGGGTGAACCAAGGATGCCCATTATCACCACTATTTTTAGTATAGTACTAAAAATGTCAGGTTTAGCAATAAGAGAAGAAAAAGAAATTGAAGGAATTTGAATAGGCAATAAGGAAACAAAACTATCATTATTCTCAGATGATATGATGATACATATTTAGAGAATCCTAGAACATCACCTAAAATTTTCTTGAAATAGTTAAAACTTTGTTTAATAAAATTGTAGGATCTAAGATAAACTCACATAAATCATCCACATTTATTCATATGACCAAAAAAGATCAACAGCAAGAAATTGAGAAATTCTATCTAAAATAACTATAAACTATATAAAATATTTGGGACATTACCCACCAAAACAAACCTAGAAACCATATGAACACAGTTACAAAATATTCTTCATGTAAATAAAGAGTTAAACAACTGGGAAAATATCAATTGCTCTTTGATAGACTGAGCCAATAAAATAAAAATGACAATTCTGCCTATATTAATTTACCTATTCAGTATCATAAAAATCAAACTATCAAAAATTATCTGATAGAATTAGAAAAAACAATAAATTCATCTGGAAGGATAAAAAGTCAAAAAATCAAGGGAATTAATGAAAAAAATGACAAAGGAAGATGGCCGAGCAATACCAGATTTATAACTATTTTTTTAAAAGTAATTACCAACACTATCTGGTACTGGCTAAGAAATGGAGTCAGAGGAATAGACTTGGCAGGCAAGACATATTAGTCAGTGACAAAAATAACCTAGTGTTTGATAAACTCTATGACTAGCTTTTGGGATAAAAATTCACTATTTGTCAAAAAATGCTAGAAAAACTGTAAAACAATAACAGACTAACTAGGTTATAAATCAAAATTGCATGCTTTATACCAAGATAAATTCATTAAGTATGCTTCATTTAAATATACAGGGTGACACCATAAGAAAATTAGAAAAGCCTGTCAGACCTTTGGGAAAGGAAAAGTTCATGATCAAACAAAACATAGAGAGCATTACAAAATGCAAAATTGATAATTTTATTATATTAAATTAAAAGGATTTTGTACAAATAAAAACTAATGTCACCAAAATTAGAAAGAAAGCAGAAGACTGGCTAATGATCTTTACAGCAGGTATCTCTACATATTTCTCAAATATGTGGAGAATTGATTCAAATTTATGAGAATACAAGCCATTTTCCAATCGATAATTGGCTAAAAGACATGAACAGTTTTCATTTGAAAAAATCAAAGCCATCTTCAGGCACATGAAGAAGTACTCTAAATCATTTTTGATTAGAAAAAAGCAAATTGAAACAACTCTGAGATACCACCTCAACACATAATGGATTGGTCAATATGACAAAAAAGGAAGGTGATAAATGTTGGAGAAATTATGGGAAAACTGAGACACTACTGCACTCTTGGTGAAGTTATGAACTGATCCAACCATTCTGAAGTGCAATTTAAAACTATGTCCAAAGAGCAAACAAACCATACACATCCTTTGACCTAGCAAAATCTCTACTAGGTCTACATCCCAAAGAGATCATTTTAAAAAGAAAAAAGACCTACATGTTCAAAAAAATGTTCATAGCAGTCCTTTCCATGGTGGCAAAATACTAAAAATTAAGAGGATGACTCTCAGTAAGGGAATGAATGAACATGATGTGATGCATGAATGTAATACAATGGTAGGTGCATTTGTTATTACAAATGATTAACAGGTGCATTTCAGAAAAACCTGGAAAGACTTTCCCAAATAAATGCAAAGTGAAATGAACATAAGCAGGAAAGCATTGTACACATTATCAATGATATTGTGTCATTATCAACTATGAATGGCTCAGCTCTTCTCAGTAACACAATGATCTACACAGTTTTGACAAAGCTTGTGGAAACCTGAATGTTGTTAATAGAGATACTGTTAAACAGAAAAACTCAGTGAATTAAATTGAACATCTGCCCTCCAAAGCAAAAGATCCTACAATTTAGTTAGGTTTTAACAAGACAAACTCTTTCTGGATTTAACTCAGTTCATGTAGAAGCATTATACTAATCATTGGGAATACAAAGAAAAACAAAAACTGTCCCTTCTCTCATAGAACTCATAATTTAATGGGAAAGACAACATGAAAAAAACTAAATATTATATATATTTGTGTGTATGTATATGTATATATACATACATACATATATATAACATAACAAAACTATATATAACTATATATCAATATATATAAGTGCATATACATAAAATTATACATAAGTCTATATAAATATATATATATATATAATTATATAACTGTGTGTATGTGTGTGTACGAGAGATAAGCAGGGAGAAAGATTTTCATATATGGAGGATAACCAGGGAAAAATTCATGAAGACATGAAATAGAGTATTTTTTGGAGGGGCATATTAAGAAAATCAGTGTCACCAGATCAGAGTTCATGACAGGAATATAGTATAAGACTGGAAAGGGCACCAGGTAATGAAGAGCTTTGAACACCAAAGACTCTATATTTGATCCTGGAGAGGTGACAGGAATCCAATGAATTTATGTACTAGAAGAATGACATGATTAAATTCATTTTAGGAAGATCACATTGATAGATAATTGAAAGATTGCATGAAGTGAGCAGGTATTTGAGACAAGGATACCAAAAAGCAAATTATGCTACTAGTCAAGTGATGTAATGAAGACTTACATAAGAATAGTAGCAGTATCAGAGAAGAGAAGGGAAGAATAAAGGAGATATTACAAAAATAAAATTGATAGAATTTGGTAGCAGATTATATATGGAAGGCAAGAGAGAATTAGATGTCAAGGATATCTAGGTTTTCAGCCTGGTTGAATGGTGATACTCTTAACAATAACAGGAAAGTTAGGAAGAGATCCATGGGTAAAGGGAATTGGAAGGGGGATTGACAAGAAACACAATGAGTTCAGTTTTGAATATGTTAAGTTCAAGATATCTAGAGGGGATCTAGTCCAAGATTTACAATAGACAATCAGAATGGGGGACAAGAAAGATGTTAGGATTGGTTAAGATATTGCCTGAGAGATTTCATAACAAGAAATCTGGAACCTCAGAGAGCAAGAGGCAGTAAAGGGTCTGGACTTAAGGGGACTAACATCCATCTAAAATCTTAGTCAGAGATACTTAATCCCAGATCACCAAAAGTTCTCAAAGTCTGTACTTTTGGGACAGAGAGATTGGGATCTAAGTGATTAATAATCATGTAAAAATCTTCTAGACGTTCCTCTTCCTCAACATTTTGTAATGAGGCTACAGAGGTAGTGGCAAGAATTAGTTAAGCCTATTTGCCATGAAATCAGGTATTTCTTGATCGACACCTAGACTGAGACCAAAGGAGTTTAAGTTTAAAGCTAAAAGTAATCTTGGAGTCCATTTAGTTCGTTTTAAAGATGAAGAACTGAGGCTGAGAGATTAAGTGGCCAGGGTCATATGATAAGTACCTGAGACACCCTTTGAATTTAAATCTTGCTTCCTTAGAATACAGCACTCTATTATACCATATTAGTTCATAAAGACAGAACTTCTTGATGTTACCATCAGCTTCCTACAGCTTTAATTATTGTCTTTGGAGTGATAAACCATGGAAATTGCTTTCACTTCCTCTAAACTGAATGCATGCTCAGTCATTACTGGATCTGAGAATGTGGGTGCTTTGAAAAAACTAATCCTTTCCTTAAACTACATCTAACTAATATACCTTTTTTCTCCTCTTATCCCTATAATTCAGATACACTGTTTATGAGGTAAAGAGGGTTACCCCATATACTTCTCTCACTGTTTCCATTACTGATGACCAGAATCTCACCCTTTGACAAATCATATTCTTAAATGCTCTCCCTTCCAACATATGCATTATAATCTCTTCTACAAATTGAATAAAAATGTCCTTACTCAGAGATCTTTTCATTATTTTCTTTCCATTTTCAAGTATTACATGTCTGTCTTCTCATGGTTTCCAGTGCATTAAGCTAGAAAGAAGAGTAATTATACCTCTTTCTCCTTCCTGCCACTTTCAAACCATCCTTTGCCATTATTACTGAGCAAAGAGTTCTCATTTGAAGTTTATTATATCATAATGTATTAATCCAGATTCTTATCACAACTGCCTTCTAATTACCTGATAATACTAACAGAATTACTATATTTTAAGAGTTGGTCTAAACTCTTACCTCATCCTTTGGAAAATGAAAAAGATGGGAGTAGCTAGATGGTATAGTGGATAGAACACTGCCTGGAATCCAGAGGATCTGTGTTCAAATCTGGCCTCAGACATTTAACACTAATTTTGTGACACTGGGCAAATCATTTTGCCTCTCAGAAAAAAAGAAAAATGAAAAAGATGACAACATATGTCATTAGTAAAATGGAGGATTGTAGAAAGACAGATTAGCATTGCCAGTAAAGCTGTGAATTGGTCAACCACCCTGGAACACAAATCTGAATTACTTTTTAAAAAGTGACTAAAATATCCATTATTATTATTTAGGTATATCTACTAAGAAGGCCAAAGGTGAAAGGTTCTATATACATTATAATATTAATAGCATTATTGTATTAACAAAGAAATAAAGTAGATGCAAATCAAGTTATATTATTGTAACATGCCATAGTAATTAGAAATGAGAGATATGAAAAACCAAGAGAAGCATGGGGAGTCTTTTATGAAATGATACAGAATAAAGTAAGCAGAACCTAGAAAATAATATACATAGTAAATGCAAGATTTATAATGGAAAAGACAACAGCAAAAATAAATTTGTCACTGAATAATGATAATTATAAAACTTGGACCTAAAAAAAGATGAGAAAATATACTTTCTGCTTTCTTTGCTGAGGTATAGGTGTGGAAGATTGCATGTGCTTTTAGACTCAGTTGATATAGTGGTTAGTTTTCCTGAACTGCTTTCCCACCCTCTTTTAATGTTCTTTGTTACAAGAGATGATTCTTTGCTTAGGGAAGGAGAGGGATATATTTTGATATGAGAACAATGAGAAAACAAAAGATAAGAAATCAATAAGCATTTTATTAACTCTGTCCAGTCCCTTCAGCCAATCCTCACATGGCGGGAACACAAGTCCTCTTCATCATCCTAGTGTCCTTCATTTGGATACTTTACAGCTTATCAATATCCTTCTAAAATATTTTTGCACAGAACTGAATGAGGTACTAGAGATGAGGTCTCACAAGGGCAAAATATAGTGAAAATATCAGCTCCTTATTCCTGGAAACTATGTGTTGGTTAATGCAGCCCAAGAACCCATTAGCTTTTTTGAATGTCACATCATCTTGCTGTTTCATTTTCAGCTTTCAGTTCTATAAAAATCCAATTCCCCCCCAAACTGCACCCTAATAATGTGTCCCCAATGATGTTGTTTTACAGAAATCCTGTGCAAAACCTTACATTTATCCCTACTGATTTTCACCATATTAGATTTAACCCAGTGCCCAAGATCTTGTTGAATGTTGACCACCTAATCTAGAAATTCCTAATGACTTTGTGTCATTGGTAGATCTCCTAAGAATGCCATCTTTATGTTTATCCAAAATACTCATAAAAATGTTTAAGAGCGGAGGACTTAGCTCAGTTCCCTAAGGCATTCCACCAGAGACCTTCTGTCAGTTTAAAATTGAACCATTACCAGCTAGTCTTCCAGTCAAATCAACCAAAACAGCTTCCAATCAATGTAATTATACTACCACATGAAATATTTGAGAATCCATCTACCAAGACTCACAGAACTGATGCAACTACTGAGTACTCTACAGAAATCAAGACAGAACTAAATAATAGGAAAGCTATTTGTTCAATCCATTCCAACATAGTAAAAATGGCAATATTAGCCAAATTAAGTCTATTTATTCAGTATTATAGCAATCAAAACATGAGCAGGTCATTTTAGAAAGCTAGAAAAGATAATAAATTTTATCTATGGGAACATAAAGTTAACTGGTTGTTAATCATTTGAAGAAATAGGAAAAAAAAAGGATTATTGAAACATAATAGCTACACAACATAAATTACCACATTCACAGAATATTTACTAACACAATGATGACAATTATGAAGTAAGGACTTACTATTATTTGACAAAAACTGCTGAAAAAACGAAAACGCAATCTAGTAGACATTAGGATTAAGCCATATAAAACTATAAATTCCAAATAAATAGATAATTTAAACATTAAAAAGTCACAGAATAAATTTAAAAAGCAGGGACAAAAATAATCTTTTATAACTTTTAGTGTAAGAAGAGCTCTGAATGAAACAATAAAGAGAACAGAAATCATAGTAAATAAAATTGTTTATTTTGTTTACACAAAGTTTGAAGAAATTCTGCATAAAACAATGCATATAAGATTAGAGGGAAAAATAATTAAATAGGTGAAAAATCTTTTAGCAAGTTTACCTACTAAAGGCTCTATAGCTAAGAAATATATAGAATTGATTCAAATACATAAGAATAGGAGCCATTTTTCAATAAATAAGTTGTCAAATTATATAAATTGGCAGGAAATAGAGGGAAATGGAGAACATTCATACTAGTATCGACATTCATGTGGAAAAAGTGCCAAATTTTTTAAAAAATAAGAAAAAATACAAAGTAACATAATTCTGAGTTTTCACCTTATATGCAGCAGATTGTCAAAAAAAAAAGAAGGAAGGAAGGAAGGAAGGAAGGTAAAAGAAGGAAGGAAGGAAGAAAAAGGAAGGAAGGGAGGAAGAAAGAAAGAAAAAGAAAAAAGAAAGAAAACAAAGAACAGATAAGATAAAAATAAATAAAAGAAAATTATAATTATTGGAATGGATGTGAGGGAAGAAGCATTTTAAGGCTATTGGAAGAGATATAGATTGGTTCCATGTCTTTGGATAAGACTGGAACTATAGCTAAAAAAAAGTCACTAAATTGTGCATATACTTTAACCTAGAATTATTTTTTCTACTTAGCAGTATTTATTTTTTTCCAATTATATATACATATATTTAACATTTACTTTTATAAGATTTATAAGATTAATCTCCCTCTCTCCTTTCCATCCCCCATTCACAAGATAGCAAGCAATCTGATACAGGTTTTACATGTACAATCATATTAAATATATTTCGACATTAGTTATGTTGTGAAAGAAGAATCAGAACAAAAAGGGAAAACAGGAAAAACAAAAAACAAAAAAAAAGTGAAAATCATATATTTTGATCTTCATTCAGCTTCCATAGTTCTTTTTATGGATGTGAATAACATTTTCCATAATGAGTCTTTTGAAATTTTGACTCAGAAATATTATTCCAACACTCATTCCCTTAAGAGAGCAGAGAAAGAAAAAAAAGAAACATGAGTGAAAAAATATATCAACATTTTTTGATCTAGCAAAGAAGTAGAAATTAATCAGGTGCCTATCATTTGGTGAATGGCTGAACAATATGTAGTTAAAAGGGGAAATTATTACAGTGTAAGAAACAATGAGTAAAGAATTGTCAGAAATACTGGGAAGATATGTGAAGTATCAGTAAAATGAGCAGAAGTGGGGAAAAAAGTATATTGAAACAACAGAATTGTAAAGAAAAAAAAACTTTAAAAGACTTAAAATTCATTCAATCATTAATACAGCAAGACCATGGAAGAAGCATGTTATCCAACTCAAGGCATGTTCACATTAATATAGTCACCCACTTCTACTATGTACATAAAATGCTTAAAAGTTTTGGTGTCAGAATGTATTGACTTTTTATTCATGTGCTATAAGATTTCTTTCTTCAATCATAACTTCTATCTTACTCAATCTCCCTCTGCCTATATCCTCTTAAACACATTCTTCATCTTTGTTCCCACCTCTAAGCCTTCCATTTCTCCTTGTTCTTCTAATTACCCATGCTCTGACTTCAATTTTTTCTTTTGATAGCTTTGTCTTAATTGGTCATTTTAACTGTGTTCTATCCTCTATTTCTGAATTCCTTGCCTTTTATCTTTTCATTCATGCATTGCCAAACTGGTTACCCACATGTAACATTTTGATTCTTACTTGAATGTCACTAAGAATTGGCAATAGTCATTCATGTACACCACTACAAATTAATGTCATCTCATCTCTACTAGGCCTTTATAGTATTTCTTTTTTTCTTTATATATAGAAGTTTTTATTTTAGTTGGTAGTTGTTGACAATTTAATTTTTTTATTATTAAAGTTTTTTTTTTATTTTCAAGACATATTCATAGATAATTTTCATCATTCATCTTGCAAAGCCTTGTGTTCCAAATTTTTTCTCTCCATTCCTCCCACCCCCTCCTCTAGATAGCAAATAATCCAATATATGTTAAACATGTGCAATCTTCTATACATACTTGCACAATTATCATACTGAAGATCAAAAAGGAAAAATTGAGAAAGAAAACAAAAAGTAAGCAAATGACAAAAAGAGTGAAAATATTATATGTTGTGATTCACATTCAGTCCCCATAGTCCTCTCTCTGGATGCAAATGGCTTTGTCCATCGCAGATCTATTGAAATTGGCCTGAATTACCTCATTGTTGAAAAGAGCCATGTCCATCAGAGTTGATCATTGCACAATCTTGTTATTGCTCTGTACAATCATCTTCTGGCTCTACTCACTTTACTTAGCATCGGTTCATGTAAGCCTCTCCAGTAGGCCTTTATACTATTTCACAGCCATTCCCCCCACCCCTTATTGGCTCTCTATCACATTCCCTTCAGCAACTGTTCCGAACTTTCTTTTTCTTCTCAAACTCCCAACATCATTTTCTCTCCTTTCTCCCTAGTCAAGTGATGACTTTGCACACCTCTGCCTCACTTAAACCCATTCAGGTGCAAGTCAAGACCCTCGGTTGTCATAGGTCCTCCCTATTTCTCTAGTCACTAAAAATGAAACAACTATCATTGCCAAGGCTAACCCCTCCTCATGTCCTCTTAATGCTATTCCTTTTCCCTTCTTGTGAAATAAGACTCCATCTCAAATCCATCATTCCCTTTCTCTTGCTTTCAAATTCTCCCTATCTAATGTCTCCTTCCCTACTATACACAGAAATAATCAGTGAATATACTCATCTATTTTAAAAACCCAAAAAATAAATAACAACAAAACCTTTCCCCTTTACTCTTCCTAAGCTGAAGTACAATAACTCTTCCCCTTTCCTTTATACTTGTTATCTCTATTTTCCTATCTTCAATGAGCTTCTCAACCCGTTGTAATCTTGGTTTCCTACCTCATTAATTGGACATGAGTTCCAATTCAATCTCAGATACTTGCTGACTGTATGATTCTGAAAAAGTCACTTTGCTCTGTTTATCTCAGTTACTTATCTATAAAATGATCTGGAGAAGGAAATAGCAAACCACTTCAGTATCTTTGCCAAGAAAATCTCAAATGGGGTCACAATGAGTTAATCACAACTGAAACAACTGAACAATATCCTCAATAATCAACTAAAATTTCCCATTCCAAAGATATCAATAACATCTTAACTTCTAAATCTGATGGTTATTTTTTTCAGTCATTCTACTTGACCTATCTGGAGCCTTTGACACAGTCAATCATATCTCTTCACTGAAACCCTCTCTTTGGGGTTCTGTGACATTGCTTTCTCTTAGCTCTCTTCCTGCAAGTCTGAAGGCTCCTTTTCAATCCCTTGTTGGATTTCCATCTATCTTCCACTCACTAAGTCTAACTGTCACCAAAAGCTCTCCTGAGCCCTCCTCTCCTTTCTCCAAACACACTCTCTCAGTGAGTTTATCAGTTCCCCTTGGGTTCAATTATTATCTCTATGCAGATGCTCCCAAATCTATATATTCAGCCTTAATCTGTCTCTTGTTCTTCAGTCCCACATCACCAATTGCTTCTGTATAGCTCCATCTGGATGTCCCATCAACATCTTGAGCTCAACATGTTCAAGTGAAAATACATTATCTTTCCATCTAAACATGTCCTTCCTTGTAACTTCTCTATTCCTGTTGAGGGTACAACCAGCTTTTCAGTCACTCAGATTCACAACTTTACAATTATCCTTGGGTCTTCGCTCTGTCATCTCCCAGATGCAGTGATTTGTCAAGTCTTGTTAAAATTCAAAACTCACCTTTTATTTAACTCTTTCTTTTAGATTTACATCTACCTCCCCTCACTTCATCTTTATTACCTAAAACAATGTGACTACCTTCATTTTTGCCTTCATTGCCTCCCACCAAGACTCTTGCACACCCCCTTACTAGTCTCCTTGCTTCCTGCCTTTCCTCTCTTAACTATCTTTCACCCAGCTGCTTAATAAATATTCCTGAGATATAGTTCTGACCATGTTCAAAATCTTCAGTAGGATTTTTGCCTCTGGAATAAAAGACAAACCCCTGAGCCAGAAAATAAAATCCTCCACAACGTATGAGGTAGTGGAATGGGCACAGTGCCTAGAGTTAGGAGATCTGGATCCAAATACTCTGCTCTGGTAATTTCTGTGATTTTGGAGACATTATTTATCCTGGGCCTGTTTCCTCATCTGTTAAGTGAGATGCTTGGACAAGATGACCTCTGATTGTCCTTCCAAATTTAAACTTATGAGCTGGCTTCCATCTGCCTCTCCAAATTTATTTCATGACCTACTCTATATTACAGCCATACTGGCTTATCAACTTTTTCTCAAACTTCATATTCGACTACTTTTCTCTCTGCTATCAATAAACTATCCGCAATGGCTGGGATATAAAGCTTCTTCATGTTTGACTTTTAAACTCTATAGTTTCCTTCAATCCTAAACTAAAGGGACTCCCTTTTACATGAAATCTTCCTAATCCATCTCACTTATGATTTTCTTTCACCTAAAATTATCTTAGATCCCTTTATCAGTTTGTATATTGGGTGGTTAAGTACCTTGGGGGACAATGAATATTTCTGTATTCATCACTGCATTGAATTGGAGAGTGGAAGTTCAAGGGCCACTCCAACTTCAGAAGAAAGGTTTTAGACCCTTAGCCTTGTGCAGGGGTGGGGGAAGCTGTAGGGTTGTCCTTTCCTGTTAACCTTCTCTGGAGAGTAAATAGCAAAAAATCTTACTTCAATCAATTCCCAAAGCAGATCAGTGACAGCAGTTTGGCTACATTTCTGAAACTCAGAAACAGTTCTGCCCTGAAGATGCATTCAGAACTGAACTGGCTCCAATAAGGATAAAGCCACCTCTTATCCACTGAAAAGGTAAAGAGCCTAGGGCCGCATCAAGCTGTCAGTTTTTCCCACAGAGAGCATTTGTCATGGGCAAGCCAACAGCTGATGTCCAAGGCAACTTGAACCAAAGGTGACAACTCCATTTAATATACCCCCAGGATCTGGAGTGGTGGGCAAAGGCTCCCAGACCTTTCTTATTCTCTGAGCCCTAGAGATACTTCAGGAGGGCTCAGGAGATCTTTTGTTCTAAGAAACTGTTATCTGTATAAAGAAAGTATTTTTTTTTCCCTTTTGGCTTCTATTCAATCAAATCTGCTCTGCCTTTCTGGGAATGATAATCAGAGAGGGGCCATAGATATTATCTAACAAACTCCCTCATTTTATGGTTTTAGAAAACTGACACCCAAGAAATAAGGAATGACTTTTTCCTACTGATTCTTCTCAGCAGTTAAGCACAGAATTGAACCCCAGTTCTCTAACTTCAAGTTCACCATTCTTTCCACTTTACAACACTGCTACCTAATAATCTGAGGTCCTGTTTGAGTCCCCAAAGTACTATGGCATACTCAAAAGGTATGCAGAAAAATGGCCTCCAGGTTTATATGATAGACTGATTTGCACTTGTTCTCTCAATCCTTTGTTTTATTTTCTATAAAGTAATAGAAAGAAAATCAGAAAATATTGAAGTTTAAAAAGATTTTAGCAATCTTATTCTAGACTCTTTTTCCAGATGAGAAAATTAAAATCCAGAGAAGTGAGTGCCAAAGCTGAGACCAAAGAATTCAGAACCCAAGATTTTAGTCTCTCTTTTTCTTCTTTTCAACATGCCTTTCCTAGAGACAAGACATATTTCCTTAGTCATATATTCTGTGAAGATTTATATAAATACACTTATTGCCAATTGAATACAATGCTCTTAATTTGGGAATGAGGAGATGGCAGAAACATTTACTTAAATTTTTCTTTTGTTCATGACTCTGGTGATTTATCCACTTCATCTGGGACCATCACTGGTGTTCCTGATATATTTCTTGCCACTGAACTCAGATGGCCCTGGAGGAGAGAATGAGGTTGATGACTTTGCACAGCTCTGCTTCAGTTAAATCCAATTTACTTGCAAGTCAAGACATCATCCTCCTGATGTTATTAGTCTTCTTCAAAAATGGACAAACAACAAATAATTCAATTCTAATAGAATTGAATGAATGTGGGGAAAAACACTAAATTGAAAGAAGAAAGGCAGGAAGGAAAGAAGGTAGGAAGAAAAGAAAGAAGAAAGGAAGAAGGGAAAGAAAGGAGGGATGGAGGGAGAAAGTAAGGAAGGGGAGGGAGGAAGGGAAGGAGAGAGTGATGAAGGGAGGGAGGGAGAAGAGAAGGGAGAGATGGAGGAAGGAAGGGAAGAGGGAAAAAAAGAAAGGAGGAAGGAAAAAATAAGGGAAGAAGGGAGGGAGAGAAGAAGTTTTGGAGGAAGAATATATTCTCTTCTCTATAGCTTTGTTAGGACAGTTAGAAGCAAAATGGTCCAGTTTCAGTAGAAGGACAAAGGAAAAGCCCAGAAGTAAGTCCTTCTTAACTTCCTTGCTAGCCAATTGGGACTATCAACCTCCATTGTCTATCCCCCAACATCTCTTCATCTTTAAACAACCTTTGAGATATCAATTAGTATATCTTTAGTCAGGTCGGAACCTAGTTTACCAGGAATATTCCACCTGGCTCTTTGATCCTTCCCTCTGAATTCCCACCTTCACTTCCCTGGTTTCCCTAAGAAATCCCTGAAGCTATACTTCCCCTATAAAAGATCTGCTCATGATGAAGATCTTTGCTAAATCCTTTTCTGAACTAAGCCCACTGTGAGGTCACTCTCTCCCCTCCTCACAATGCCTTCTTAAACACTGGTATCTTTCTCTTTACATAGCTAAATCTGCTTAGTCTGCTAAACTCTGTGGAGCTAACCTGTCAATCATTGACAAGCTCAGACATCATGATATATTCTTTTAATGGATTCTTCCATATTCCTTTCCTTGGTAACTCTATTGTTCTCCCAACTCCATTTCATGTTTGCCATTCTTGGTGCCTGTTTAACTTTTCATTTTGTCTGTAACCTCTTCTCCTAAGCAAACCTACCTTTTGTCAAAGAGAATGACCATTATGAATTTGTTATATTTTTATTTTGAACTAGAAATTGTTACCCTAACCTCATCACTTCATAACTTGTTCCTGAACTTGCCTTTCCTACAACTTATATGTCTACCCTCCTCTCCTGTCCTCATACTCTGTAATTCAATGATATCAGCCATCTTGTTGGTTTTTAAAATAAGACATTTTATCTCCTGAATCTAGGTTCTCAGGCTCTATCCCATGCCTGGAATTCTCTCTCTTCTCATCACTGACTCTCATCATCTTCTCATTCCAACCTTTCCTTGACTTATTTCAAGTCTCAGCTAAAAAAACCCTACCTTCTATAGGTAAGCCTTTCCTGATTCTTCTTAATTTCCAATTTATCCTACATCAAGTGTTTTTGTATGTAGTTGTTTATATGCTGTCTCTCCCAAGAGACTGAGCTACTTGAAAAAGAAAGTCTTTTACCTTTCTTTGTGAACCTTTAATGCATGCTTATTGACTGATTGAGCTGGGGCTTGAATCTAGTCTCTTTCCACTGGACTCTCCCAAGGCCTGGCTTTTTATTATCTCAGAACATCTCCCTATTTTGCCTAGTGGTGGGTGATCTTCCAAAGTTCTTCATAAAAATGAATATAGATGGATAAAGTCATTGCCATTTTGCAAATTTAAGAGTAAGCTTCTGATGGGAACTAGTCTAAAGTAATTTTCAATGACTATTTATTCAAAATATGAGATGCATACAAATGTAAGATTTGGTCATCATGAGATTATGAAATAAAAGACAATAAGATAAGACACAACCTAGGACAAAATTTCTATTTTCAATCATAGTTTTGTATCATTCAATTGCAAGAGAACAAATATAATATAGACAGACTCTCTAAAAGATCTGATTTGCTATAGGAGCAAAGATACTCCCTAATATCTGACACTGATTTTTAATTAACTCTTGAAAGACTAAAGACATTTCCAAATTTAGTTACTAAGCAATTTCTATTAAGTGGAGTTTGTGAATTCATTAAAAAATACACAAACACATATGTATATATTGGCATTTTTTCATTGTAATTTTCATTTTTCAGTATAATTGGGTATTTTTTATCTTATGTGTCTGATTTCATCAATTTAAAATATTGTCCTAAAATTGCTATATCTTATTTTTTTGCCAGATAACTGAAAGGGTCCATGATATTAAAAAAAATTAAGAAGCTCTAGGTTAGAAATGAACTGTTTCAGTAGCCTGTATATAATAACATTAACAACAACAATAATGTTAATAATAAATGTTTATATAATATTTACTACATGCCAGGTATTGTACTATTTGCTTTACAATTATTATTTCATTTGGTCACCATGACAATTTTGGAATGCAGGTGCTATTATTATCCCTATTTTATGTAGAAAGTGAGGAAAAAAAAGAGGTTAAATAGCTGGGAAGAATCTGAGGTCACATTTGAACTAAGATCTTCCTTGTTCCATGAGGCAGTTTGGTGAGGCATAAATCTGATCTCAGGAATTTATTATGTAATTCTGGGCAAATCAATTAACCTCTGTTAACCTTAATCCACTGGAGAGGAAAATAGTAAACCGTTTCAGGATTTTTGTCAAGAAAACCCTATAGCCATTATCATCTATTGTCCAGGATGTCATAAAGAATCGGGCATAACTGAATAACAATAACAACTTCCTTACTCCAATCTCAATCTTTTTTACTGTGTCAACTAAATGCCCCAACTTGGATAAGAGACTTCTCTTCTTGGGTCCATTTCCTCAAGCCTATTATTTCCAGAACTCCTTGTTGCTCTCACATCTCTATGTGGCCATCCTATAAAGTAAAAGCCTCCAATATCCCAGCCTACCAGACCAGAAAAAGGAATAATCACCCTCTTTGCTCCTATCAAATTCATCTCCTTTCCCTCTCACCATTCAATTAACCTCTCCTCATTTGATGTTTTCTCTAACAAGTCAAGATTTTTTGTGTTGTAATCTACCATACTCGATCACATTCTTCCTCCATTCTCAAATTTCATAGCCTTTCTTTGTGCTCTTAACTGAGTAATAAGTGCCCATCCAATTATAAAATCTTTGTTCCCAGGACCACTATTTTTCCTCCTCACCCACTTACCTCTATAATCATGGGCACTCAATAAATATTAGCAGACTAACTCACAATACCATGAAATCTTAGAATTTTAAAGAAATCCCAAAAGTCATCTGCTCTAAACTCCCATGATCTGAAGTATGAGCCACTTCTACAATGTCTCTAAGTGATCAACCAGCTCCTATAATAAAGAACTCACTATGTTATGAGCAAAGGAAGATGTCCATTTTCACATTATCAGGTTGTTAAAAAGATTTTCCTTTTATTGAACTGAGATTTCTTAATTCTCAATATAACTTTACTTTGCTGGGTTCTGCTTCTGCCCTGAAGAATCACACAAAGTTTGTCTAATCCTTTTTTTTTTCAAATTATCAAAGATACCTCCTTTTATATTTTTGAAACATTTTTTTCATATTCCAACTCCACCCCAAAAAGTCTTCTTCTCTTTTTACAACTTCCTATCACAGCCCTATTTCCAAAGGCCCTAGAAAAGTATAATAGACATAGAATCTCAGATGCTGTTTTCGAAGAGCCAGAGAAGAAAGCATTTTCAGCATTTCTCTACCTTTGCCTGAAGGAGAAAGCAAAACCCAAGATTCTTTTTTAGGGGAAAATTATTAAAGTCCTGATATAATACATTTGGCGTCCCTATCCTAATAAATAGTTTGAAATATAGCAACGGAGATGAGATAGTTGCTTCAAGCCAGAATAGATATCAGGAAATATAGAGTGGCCAGGCTCATTTCTATGTATGGCTTGAGGAATCAAGAATATTCCTGTTGAGCAGTAGTTGTGAGGAAATTGCCAAAAGGTGTTAATTTTCTGAGTTTCGGTGACAGGACTTGCAGTACCCCCATGGCTCACACAAATACCCACAAGGATATTTTGCTTTTCTTCATCTTAGGTGGGCTCCCCTTGCTACTGAATCAGCAGGACAGGTTATGTGCAAAATACCAGCAGAATAAAGTTTCCATAAAACCGTACAAAGAAAAAACAAACAAACAAAAAAACAAACAAATCCTAATCTGTCCTCTCTGATTACTTACTACAACTGGCAAGGTTAATAGCCATATGCCCTCTTAATGTGGTTCTCAAATTATTCTGTGCTTTTGGAGTTGAATTTCATCACATTCTGGCTACTTCTTTCTTAAACACAACACATTGTTTGCTCCTTACCATCAGTCAAGCTCTTTGAGGGCAGGGGTGGTGTTCCTTTGGACATAGGATCCAGGTCCAATAACTAGCATGCCTTAGTGAAAAGAGCAATGGATTACAAGTCCCTGCTAAACTGGTTTCCAATACTACTTCCAACTTGGATAAGTCAGTGACATAACAGAGAGAGTACTAGATTTGGAGTTTAATTTTGGTTCTATTTTAACTTTATGTGACTTTAAGCAAAACACTTAGCTCTCTGAGACTCAACTTATGCCTTAGTAAAGGGATAGAATTGGTCTAGTAATCTCTAAGGTCTTTTCAAATTATCTATGATCCTATGAGTCTAAGGAAAGCTTTTAAAACAAAAGCTATATGTTTTTATCCTCAAAAAACAACCACCACCACCCAATTCATTCCAAGTAAAGAAAGGATACAGAAAACATCAGAGACTTGGGACAGATTTCTAAAATACTAAATGAAACCATTTGAAAACCCAGCTGGAGGAAACACATATTTTCACTAAGCTTAGATGCAGAATTTTTCAGTGGACATTATGAGACACATTTAAGTTTTTTTTTTTTTTTTTTTTTTTTTTTAAATAGAATGGATCTGGAGCTATATGATCCCAACCTGGAATTAGCTATAATCCCCAGCAAGCAAAATTCATTCACAGAGCACATGTTGTACGTTAAATGAACAAGTCATCATGACCTACTTTTAATATGTTATGACCTGGCTGGATACTGCCCTTCTCCTTGGCAGGTTCCCCAGGCATCTATTTTCTTGCTTTGTTCTAAGCTAGAAAACCTTAGACTGAGGTACTTTTTTTGCAGCAATCAAGTCGCTTCTTGCCCTCAGTCCCACTCCTGCCAAGAGAGAACTTGACTGTAAAAGAGTGTTACCAGTGCCCACTTCCCAGCCCCACACTCCCCAATTCTAGAAAAATTGGGTCAGTCCTGCTCTGGCTTTGATCACCAGCAACCTATTCACAATATGACTGGTTTCTCTTAATTAGTTCAGCAATTCTGCCGACTGCTCTTAAAAAAGTAACTGTCTGTATCCATCCTGTGTGGGCCTGTGGGGAGCAGTTTCACACCTGGTGGTCTTGCAGACTGGACAATTTTAAAGTGGAGGGCTTTATGCTTAGTCTAGAGGAATTGCCTGAAATATACAGCTGACAACCAAAACAAATGACTGAGTTGTTTACACAATGAGTCTGTGCATTCTAGCTTTGTCTTTTAGCAGGATTCATAAAAGACATTCTCCTGCTATCCTCATTCACTGGACTAGACAAAAAGGAATAGCAAAGACACCCAAATATGAATAAACACCAGTTTTGATTATAGAAAGAGTGGAAAGACTATTGGAATTTCAAATAAGAGGATTTGGCTTCTAGTCCCACCTCTGCTATTAAAAACAAAACCAAAAACTAACAATTACTTGTATGACTTTGGGCAATTCATTTAACCTATCTGGATGAGATTTAGTTTCCTCATCTGCAATGAGTACCGAAAGGTGCTATGAAGAAATGTACTAAATTGCCTCAAAATAAACACTTTTTAAATCCAAGGATCCTTTAATCCTATGATGCTCACCTTTGTTTCTTAGAAATCGTTATTTCCTTCAAAGCTCAGCTCATGGGAGGATTCTGGTGATAGAATAGTTCAGAAAATTCCAAGCTCTCCAGATTTCCTCCATAAACAAAACAAAATTGCTCCTCATCACTAACATAGACTGGGGGAAAACAGATGAGACTTGGGGATGAAAGAACAGGGATTCTCTGGGGAAAACCTGAGAAGATCAAAAGAAAGACCCCAGGACTGAGTTTTAACCAGTATAAGTGTAAACACCTACAGGGTAGCTCCAGAGAAATAGCCAGCAGGGAATCATAGGGCTAGCTGGGTTATTGAATCACAGGAACTTTCACTTCCTGGACAGCATGGAGAAATAGGGGCTCTGAGTCTGGAAAGACCAAGGGAATCTCTCCTGCTAAGGAACACCAGACCCATTTGTGTCACAGAGACAGATCTCTAGTTGCAGGCACTTCCAGGATGGTGACATTTTTAGTTTAGGATTCTAGATCAGAGAGGAGAGGTAAAGTGAATTCAGAGGCACTATCTTGCCCTACCCCAGGATAATAGGTAGTTAACTATTAAGTTCTGATTTTTAAAAAAACAAGCGAACAAAGGAGAAAGAATCCAACCATAGAAATTTACTATGAGAATGGGTTCATCTTCAGAGGAGGACATTGAAGCAAAAAAAAAAAGTCTTTCCTACCCCAAAGAGTAATGTTAAATGGTGACCTGCACAGAAAAATTATGAATTTATATATTCTTTTTTCTTACAAATAGTATTTTATTATATTAGGATTTGTTGTAATGGGATTTACTTGCATACAAAATTATAGTTTATTTTCCATCTGCTGGTCATTTCTTACAGAACAATAATATTCCATAACATTTATATACTATAATTTACTCAACCATTCTCCAATCGATGGGCATCTGTTCATTTTCCAGTTTCTAGCCACTACAAAAAGGACTGCCACAAACATTTTGGCACACATACAGGTCCCTTTCCCTTCTTTAATATCTTTTTGGGGTATAAGCCCAGTAGTAACACTGCTGGATCAAAGGGTATACACAATTTGATTTTTTTTGAGTATAGTTCCAAATTGCTCTCCAGAATGAATGGATCCATTCACAACTCTACCAACAATGCATCAGTGTCCCAGTTTTCCCACATCCCCTCTAACATTCATCATTATCTTTTCCTGTTATCTTAGCCAATCTGGCAGGTGTGTAGTGGTATCTCAGAGTTGTCTTAATTTGCATTTCTCTGATCAATAGTGATTTGGAACACCCTTTCATATGAGTTGAAATGGTTTCAATTTCATCATCTGAAAATTGTCTGTTCATATCCTTTGACCATTTATCAACTGGAGAATTTGAATTATTTCTTATCATTGATTTGTCTTGATTTCTTATAAATTAGAGACAATTCTCTATATATTTTGGCTTTTATCAGAACCTTTAACTGTTAAAAAGTTTTCCCAGGTTATTGCTTCCCTTCTAATCTTGTTTGCATTAGTTTTGGTTGTACAAAGGCTTTTTAATTTGATATAATCAAAATCAAAAAAAGAATTTTAAAATAAAATAAGAAATATTGGGGGGGAAATCTTAAAAATAAATCCAAGAAAAATAAGAGTATGAAAAGAAAGTCAAGTAACTAGAAAAGGAGATCCAGAATCTTGAAGAAAATAAATCTTTGTAAAATAGAATTGGGCAAAGGGAAGGAAGGGAAGCTATAAAAGAATAAGAAATAACAAAACAGACAAAAGAATTTTTTAAACAAAAGAAAAGAAGGTGAAACATCTTTTAAGAAAAACAACAGATCTGGAGAACAGATCAAGACAAATCAAGAATAAAAAACATAAGAATTTAATTATTTGGAAGCTGTGACTAGAAAGAAAAACCTTGATACTATAATATAGTAGGACTAGTAAGCATTGTTCTCAAAGTCAAATTTAAAGATTCAATCAAGAGAAAAATCTATATGTCAGTCATATTAATGTTGCTTTCGATGCAAGTTTACATATGTGCAAATACATATGTGAATGTATATATACACACATACACATATGTGTCTGTGCATGTAAGTGTGTGTATATATAGATATGTATGCATTGAATGGGTATATGGGTGTAAGTGTGTAAAAGCATATGTATATATATATATATACACACACACATATATATGTATATATATATATATATATACATATATATACATAATGCATTATATGTTAATATAATGTTTTTATTATTATGTATGTTTTCCTTAAATAGAAATTTACAATTATATATATTTGAATCTTCCCTGATGTTTTCCTGGGCATGTGACAATGTTCTGTTCTATTCTGTTTTTTGTTTTTTCAGTCTCTATTTTTTTTTACTTATTTTGTATTTAATTTTAATTAAATTATTTAATTAAAAAAAAAAAACAGCTTATTTAACACTTGGTACTGGAAGTCTTTTCTGAATTCTTCCTTCTGCCTTAGCGTTTAACTCATCAAGAGATAATTGTTTTTTTTTTATTTTGTGTACACACACACATACACACGCACACACAAACATACCACATTATATATATTGCAGCCTCCATACCTTTAATTGAGCAATTCCCCTAATCCTGATATACCCTCTTTCTTCAACTACTCTATCTGAAACCATTCTTTGAATTGGTCTAAGTACCACCACCTCTGCCAAGTATTCCTTAGCCCTGAATAAAGTTTTCCTTCAGCCTCTGAACAAAATCTGAATGGAATAAAACCACTTTCCATCTCAAGATAGATTGGAAGGATTTCAGGAAAGGTCAGTCTCCCTGGGGTGAAAACCCCACCTCAGAAGGAGTCTGTGAAAGCCAGTGAGAGGATTTATTTTTAATACTTTTTTTTAATTTAAAGTTTTTTTTTTAATTTTCAAGACATATACAAAGATAGTTTTCAACATTTATTCTTGCAAAACCTTGTGTTCCAATTTTTTTTCTCCCTCCCTTCCTCCCACTCCCCTCCCCTGGATAGCAAGTAATCCAATATAGGTAAAACATATGCAGTTCTTCTATACATATTTCTACAATTATACTGCACAAGAAAAATCATATTAAAAAGGAAAAAAAATGAGAAAGAAAACAAAATGCAAATAAACAATATCAAAAAGAGTGAAAATACAATGTTGCCATCCATACTCAGTTCCTACAGTCCTCTCTTGGGGGAATATGGTTCTCTCCATCACAAGATCATTGAAACTGGCCTGAATCACCTCCCTATTAAAAAGAGCCATGTCCATCAGAATTGATCATCACATAATCCTGTTGCTGTGTACAATGTTCTGCTTACTTCACTTAGCATCAGTTCATATAAGTCTCTCCATGCCTCTCTGAAATCATCCTGTTGGTCATTTCTTACAGAACAATAATATCCCATAACATTAATTATTCAGCCATTTCCCAATTCATGACCACAGACTCAATTTCCAATTCCTTGCCACTATAAAAAGAGGCTGCTACAAACTTTTTTGCACATGATACAGGCCCTTAGAGACACTACAGTCTCAAAGAGTATGCACAGTTTGATAGCTCTTTGGGCATAGTTCTATATTGCCCTTCAGAATGGTTGGATCAGTTCACAACCTCATCAACAATGTAATGGTGTCCCACTTTTCCTATATCCCCTCCAAAATTCATCATTACATTTTCCTGTTATCTTAGCCAATCTGAGAGATGTGTAGGGGTACCATTGAATTGCCTTAATTTGCATTTCTCTGATCAATAATGATTTAGAGCATTTTTTCATATGACTAGAAATGGATTTAATTTCTTCATCTGAAAAGTATCTGTTCATATCCTCTGACCATTTACTAGTTGGAGAAAGACTTGTACTCATAAATTTAAGACAATTCTCTTAGAAATAAAGCCCTTATCAGGCCTTTATCATGAGGTTTTGAGTGAAAAACTTGTTTCCCACTTTACTGCTTTCTTTCTAATCCTGTCTGTATTGGTTTTGTTTCAACAACAAAAAAAAATTTAACTTAATAAAATCAAAATTATTCATTTTGCATTGTATAATGTATTCTAGTTCTTCTTTGCTTACAAATTCCTCCCTTCTCCACAGAACTGAGAGGTAGACTATTCTTTGTTCTTCTAATTTATGTATAGTATCAACCTTTATGTCTAACACATGAACCCATTTCAACATTATCTTGGTATAGGGTGTCAGGTGTGAATCAATGCCTAGTTTCTGTCATATTAATTTTTGTCAAATAATGAGTTCTTATCCCAGAAGCTGAGTTCTTTGAGTTTATCAAACACAAAATTACTGTTATCATTGATTATTGTGTCTTGTGAACCTAACCTATTCCACTGTTTCTTAGTCAGTATGAAATGTTTTTGATGACTGCTACTTTATAATATAGTTCAGGTCTGGTTCAGCTAGGCAACCTTCATGTGCATTTTTTTTTTCATTAATTTCCTTGAAATTCTTGACTTTTTGTTCTTCCAGATGAACTTTGTTATTGTTTTTTCTGGATCTGTAAAATAATTTCTTGGGAATTTGATTGGTATGGCAATAAATAAATAGATTAATTTAGATAGTCTTATCAATTTTTATTATATTATCTTTGCCTACCTATGAACACTTGGTATTTTTCCAGTTGATTAGACCTGACTTTATTTGTGTGGGAAGTGTTTTGTAGTTGTTTTCATATAGTTCCTGACTTTGCCTTGGTAGATAGACTCCCAAATATTTTACATATATGATAGTTATTTTATATGGAATTTCTCTTTCTATCTCTTGCTGCTGGACTTTGTTGGTAATATATAAAAATGGTGATGATTCATATATATTTATTTTGTATCCTGCAACTTTGCTAAAGGTGTGAATTGTTTCTAGTAGTTTTTTAGTTGATTCTTTAGCATTCTCTAAGTATATCATTATGTCATCTGCAAAAAGTAATAATTTGGTTTCCTCATTTCCAATTGTAATTCCTTTAACTTTTTTTTTTCTTCTCTTACAGCTAAAGTTAACTTTATCACTTAATAGTAATGGTAATAGAGGGCAACATTATTTCGCCTCTGATCTTATAGATAATGGTTCTAGTTTATCCCCATTATATATAATGCTTCTTGATGCTTTTAAATGGATTCTACTGATCATTTTAAGGAAAACTCAATTTATTTCTCTACTCTCTAGAATGAGTGTTGGATTTTGCCAAATGTTTTTTTCCTTTTCTATTCAGATAATCATATGATTTCTGTTAGATTGGTTATTGATAGCCAATTATTCTAATAGTCTTCCTAATCCAGAACCACACCTGCCTTCCTGGTATAAATCATACTTGATCATGGTATGTTATCCTGGTGATAACTTGCTGAAATTTGTTTGCTAATGTTTTATTTAAGATTTTTGCATCAATATTCAGTAGGGAAATTGATGTATAATTTTCTTTCTCTATTTTGACCCTACCTTCTTTAGCTATCAGCACCATATCTGTGCCATAAAAGGAATTTGGTAGGACTTCCTTTTTCAATTTTTCCAAATAGTTTATATTGTTAAAAAATTGTTAGAAATTAATTGTTCTGTTTTCTGCCTCCATTTAGCTTTCACCAAAGATCTATCATATCAAACTTTTCTAGTATTCTATTTACCTCTTTGACTTCTTTCTTATTTATTTTGCGGTTTGATTTATCTAATTCTGAGAGTGCTTAGTTGAGATCTCCCACTATTATAGTTTTGCTGTCTATTTCTTCACCCAAGAAAATGATAATAATGGGACATGATACCAAAATGTGTGGGATACAGCCAAATCAGTAATAAGGGGAAGTTTTATATCTCTACAAGCCTACTTGCATAAAATAGAGAAAGAAAAGGTCAATAAATTAGGCTTACAACTAAAAATGCTAGAAAAGGAAAAAATTAAAACCCCCCAGACCAACATGAAACTTTAAATTCTAAAAATAAAAAGTGAGATTGATAAAATTTAAAGTAAAAAAAAAAAAACTATTGAATTAATTAATAAAACTAAGAGTTGGTTCTGTGAAAAAACCAACAAAATAGACAAACCCTTAGTAGATGTGATTAAAAAAAGTACAGATGAAAAGCAAATTGATAGATTTAAAAATGAAAAGGAAGAACTCACCACTAATGAAGAGGAAATTAGAATAATAGTTAGGAGCTATTTTGCTCAACTTTATACCAATAAATTCAATAACTTAAATGAAATGGAAGAATACCTTCAAAAATATAGCTTGCCCAGATTAACAGAGGAAGAAGTAAATAATCTAAATTGTCCAATTTCAGAAAAAGAAATAGAACAAGCTATTAACCAACTCCCTAAGAAAAAATCCCCAGGACCAGATGGATTTAGATGTGAATTCTACCAAACATTCAAAGAACAACTAACTCCAATGCTATATAAACTATTTGAAAAAATAGGGATTGAAGGAGTCCTACCAAATTCCGTTTATGACACAGACATGGTACTGATACCTAAACCAAGTAGATTGAAAACAGAGAAAGAAAATTATAAACCAATCTCCCTAATGAATATCGATGCTAAAATCTTAAATAAAATATTAGCAAAAAGACTACAGAAAATCATCCCCAGGATAATACACTATGACCAAGTGGGATTTATACCAGGAATGTAGGGCTGATTCAATATTAGGAAAACTATTAGCATAATCGACTATATCAATAACCAAATTAACAAAAAAAACATATGATCATCTCAATAGATGCAGAAAAAGCATTTGATAAAATCCAACATCCATTCCTACTAAAAACACTTGAGAGTATAAGAATAAATGGACTATTCCTTAAAATAATAAGGAGCATATATTTAAAACCATCAGTAAACATCATATGTAATGGTGATAAACTGGAACCTTTCCCTGTAAGATCAGGAGTGAAACAAGGTTGCCCACTATCACCATTACTATGCAATATAGTACTAGAAACGCTAACCTTGGCAATAAGAGCCGAGAAAAAGATTCAAGGAAATTAGAGTAGGTAATGAGGAAATCAAACTATCACTCTTTGTAGATGACATGATGGTATACTTAGAGAACCCCAAAGACTCTGCTAAAAAGCTATTAGAAATAATTCAGAACTTTAGCAAAGTTGCAGGATACAAAATAAATCCACACAAATCCTCATCATTTTTATACATTACCAACACAATCCAACAGCAAGAGATACAAAGAGAAATTCCTCTCAAAATAACTGTCGATAGTATAAAATGTTCAGGAACATATCTACCAAAGTAAAAGTCAGGAATTATATAAGCAAAATTACAAAACACTTGCCACAAAAATAAAGTCAGATTTAAATAATTGGAAAGACATTAAGTGCTCTTGGATAGGGTGAGTGAATATAATCAAGATGACAATACTCACTAAACTAATCTATTTATTTAGTGCTATACCAATCAGACTCCCAAGAAACTATTTTAATGACCTAGAAAAAATAACAACAGAATTCATGTGGAAGAACAAAAGATCGAGAATTTCAAGGAAAGTAATGAAAAGAAAAAAATCAAATGAAGGTGGCCTAGCTGTACCTGATCTAGAACTATATTATAAAGCAGCAGTCACCCAAACCATTTGGTATTGGCTAAGAAATAGATTAGTGGATCAGTGGAATAGGTTAGGTTCACAGGACAAGATAGTAAATAAAAATAGCAATCTAGTGTTTGACAAACCCAAAGATCCCAACTTTTGGGATAAGAATTCATTAAATAAATCAGACTTGTGGAGGAGGAAGGAATGTGTGACCAAAGGAAAACTAAAGATCATTATTGATCACAAAATAAAAAATTTTGATTACATCAAATTAAGAAGCTTTTGTACAAACAAAACTAATGCAAACAAGATTAGAAGGGAAGTAACAAATTGAGAAAACATTTTTACAGTTAAAGGTTCTGATAAAGGTCTCATCTCCGAAATATACAGAGAATTGACTCTAATTTATAAGAAATCAAGCCATTCTCCAATTGATAAATGGTCAAAGGATATGAACAGACAATTTTCAGATAATGAAATTGAAACTATTTCCACTCATATGAGTGTTCCAAATCATTATTAATCAGAGAAATGCAAATTAAGACAACTCTGAGATACCACTACACACCTGTCAGATTGACTAAGATGAAGGTAAAAAATAATGATGAATGTTGGAGGGAATGTGGAAAATCTGGGACACTGATGCATTGTTGGTGGAGTTGTGAAAGAATCCAACATTCTGGAGAGTAATCTGGAATTATGCCCAAAAAGTTATCAAACTGTGCATACCCTTTGATCCAGCAGTGCTACTACTGGGCTTATATCCCAAGGAAATACTAAAGAAGGGAAAAAGACCTGTATGTGCCAAAATGTTTGTAGCAGCCCTTTTTGTAGTGGCTAGAAACTGGAAAATGAACGGATGCCCATCAATTGGAGAATGGTTGGATAAATTATGGTATATGAATGTTATGGAATATTATTGTTCTGTAAGAAATGACCAACAGGATGAATACAGAGAGGCTTGGAGAGACTTACATCAACTGATGCCGAGTGAAACGAGCAGAACTAGGAGATCATTGTACACTTCAACAATGATACTGTATGAGGATGTATTCTGATGGAAGTGGATATCTTCAACATAGAGAAGAGCTAATCCAATTCCAGTTGATCAATGATGGACAGAATCAGCTATACCCAGAAAAGGAACACTAGGAAATGAGTGTAAACTGTTAGCATTTTTTGTTTTTCTCTCCAGATTATTTTTACCTTCTGAATCCAATTCTTCCTTTGCAACAACAACAACAACAAAATTCGGTTCTGCACATATATATTATACCTAGGATATACTATAACATATTAATTATGTATGGGAATGCCTGCCATCTAGGGGAGGAGGTGGAGGGAAGGAGGGGAAAAATTCGGAACAGAAGTGAGTACAAGGGATAATGTTGTAAAAAATTACCTATGCATATGTACTGTCAAAAAATTATAAAACTAATAAAAAAATAATAAAATAAAATTATTGTATACAAAATAAAATACTTGGGTGTCCACCTGCCAAGACAAACCCAAGAACTATATGAACACAATTACAAAACACTTTGCACACAAATAAAATCAGATGTAAACAATTGGGAAAATATCAATTATTCATGGCTAGGTGGAGCTAATGTAATAAAAGTGACAATTCTGGCTAAGTTGGTCTGTTTGTTCAGTGCCATACCAATCAAACTGCCATTATTTTATAGAACTAGAAAAAATAATAATAAAATTCATTTGGAAAAACAAAAGGTCAAGAATATCAAGGGAATTAATGAAAAAATATACAAAGGATGGTGGCTTAGCAGTATCACCCCTAAAATTATATTATAAAGCAGCAGTCTTCAAAACCATTTGGTACTACCTAAAAAATGGAATGGTAGATCAGTGGAATAGATTAATATTAGATGACACAATAACCAAGGCCTATAACAATCTAGTATTTGATAAATTCCCAAATTCCAGCTCCTGGAAGAACTCACTGTATCACAAAAATTGTAGGGAAAACTGGAAAATAATATATCAGAAAATTGGCATAGACCTACATCTCACACCCCATACTAAAATAAGGTCAAAATGGATACATTATCTGGTAATAAAAGATGCTACAATAGCAAGGGATAATGTACCTAACAGATCTTTGAAGAAGGGAGAAAATTGTGGTGGAAGAAAAGCTAAATATCATTATGAAAAACAAAATAGAACATTTTGATTAGATTAAGCTAAAAAGATTTTGTACAAACAAAAAACAACAGGAACAAGATTAACAGGAAGTACAAAGCTAGGAAAAAATTTTTTACAGCCAGTATTCTGGCAAACGTCTCTTTTCTAAAATATATAAATAATTATGTCAAATTTATAATTCAAGTCATTCCCCGATAAATGATAAATCATCAAAGAATATTAACAGAAATTTTTAGATGATGAAATTAAGGCCATATATAATTATATGAAAATATGCTCTAAATCACTATTGATTAGAGAAATGCAAATCCAAACAACTCTGAGATACTGCCTCACACCTCTCAGACTGGCTAAGATGACAGGAAAAGTTAATAATAAATGTTGGAGGGGATGTGGGAAAACTAGTTCATCAAATGCATTGTTGGTGGAGTTGTGAAATTATTCAACCATTCTGAAAAGCAATCTGGAACTATGCCCAAAGTATTGTAATTCCTTTTGACCCAGCAGTACAACTACTAAGTCTATATCCCAAGGAATTCATAAAGGAGAGATAAGGACCAATATGTGCAAAAATGTTTGTAGCAGCTCTTTTTATGGTAGCAAATGATTTAAAAAGGGGTGGATGTCCATCATTTGAGGAATGGCTGAACAAGCTGTGATACATAAAGGTAATGGAATATTATTGTTCTATAAAAAATGACGAGCAAACTGATTACAGTTTTACATAATTTACAAGATTTGCATGATTTACATGATTTTACATATTTAAAGATTTACATGAAGAGATGCTGAATGAAACAAGCAGGATCAGGAATACATTGTACATAATAACAGGAAGAATATATGATAATCATCTATGAAAGTCTTGGTTCTTCTCAGCAGTTCAGTGAGCTGACACAATCCCAGTAGACTTTGGACAGAAAATGCCATCTACATCCCCCCCCAAAAAAAAAACCTAAGGAGACCGAAAGTAAATTAACACATTCTATGTTTACTTTTTTTTTCTATTTTTAAATTTCTCCCATGTTTTTTTTTCTTTTGCTCTTATTTCTCTCCCAACATGATTCATAAAGCAATGTGTATTAAAAATAAATAAATTTATTATAATAAAAAATAAAGGGTTTTAGTAATAAAAAAAGGCAAATAAGGGATATAGAAAAAAAGAGAAAAGAAATAAGAGAATCAATATCTTGGAAAAGCAAAGAAAAAAACTGAGTGAAGAAAACAATTCCTTACAAAAAACAAACAGAATTGGCCAAATGCAAAAAAAAAGCAACTGAAGAAAATAACTCCTTGAAAAAGTAGGCTTAATCAAATGAAAAAGGAGATACAAAAGCTAACTGAAGAAAATCACATAGTTAAAACCAGAAAAGGACAAATGAACGCTAATGACTTTATGATATAATGCTGGAGAAACTGAGGCAAGATAAAGATTAGAGAGTATTTAATATTTTATTTAAAAGGGAGAGATTTAATGAGACTAAATGGATCCATGGTTTGGTCCCAGGGCTGAATGGGACTATCTGTCTCCAAAAATCCACCTGACAATGTTGGATACAGAGATTCTTTTATAAGGTAACCAGAACAATGACTTAATGGGGTGAGGCACCTGGGATGTACCAGAGATGGGGAGAGGCTCCTGATATTCTACTGATGTCTAAGATATAAGACCTTTAATCTACCAAACATTAAGAGGGAATGATTGTACCTTGAGATCTAAGATATAAGACCTTTATCCTATCAAACATTCTAATGATTAAGAGGAAATTGTTATAGCCTGAGGTCTAAGTAACTGAGGTAATACAATTAGGAAAACTGGTCATGACATTATAAGAGAACTGTGGCACAACAGTGAAACAATATCAGTCAAACAAACAAAAATAAAAATTGAAGAAAATGTTAAATACCTCAACAGAAAAAAAAAAATTGACTTGGAAAATAAATCCAGGAGAGACAATTAAAAAATTATCAATGTACCTGAAGGCATAACAAAAATATAAAAATAAAAAGATACTGAATAGCATTCTTCAAGAGATCAGGAAAAACTGCCAATATACTAGAACAGGGGGGGAAATTGTCATTGAAAGAATCCATTGAACACCTCCAGAAAGAGATCCCACAAGAAAAACCCAAGAAACATTGTTGCAAAAGTATAATCTCAAAGAAAAAATACTACAAGTTGACACACAAAAACAATTTGGGTATCTAGGAAGAATAGTCAGGATTATCTATCACCTAGCAGCATCTACAATAAAGAATCAGAGGGCCTGGAGTACTATATTCTGAAAAGCAAAAGACCAGGAGTTATAATCAAGAACTATTTAGTGAGATTCAACATCATCTTTCAGAGAAGGAGATGTAACTTCAATGAAGAAATAGACTTTCAGTCATTTCTATTGGAAAAACTATAACTATACAGAAAATTTGATCTTCAAGCACAAGACTCAAGAAGCATAGAAAGGTAAACAGGGGAAATTATATCTAAGAGACAGACAGAAACAGAAAAAGAGAGAGGAGAGAGAGAGAGAGAGGAGAGAGAGAGGGAGAGGGAGAGGGAGAGGGAGAAGGGAAAGGGAGAGGGAGAAGGGAGAGGGAGAGGGAGAGGGAGAGGGAGAAGGGAAAGGGAGAGGGAGAAGGGAGAGGGAGAAGGAGAGGGAGAGGGAGAGGGAGAAGGAGAGGGAGAGGGAGAGAGAGAGAGAGAAGGAGAGGGAGAGGGAGAGGGAGAAGGAGAGGGAGAGGGAGAGAGAGAAGGAGAGGGAGAGGGAAGAGGGAGAGAAAGGAAAAAGTAGATAAATGTAAACATATTATTTAAAAGTTAAACTATTTACATCCCTAGATGGAAAAATTATGTCTGTAACTCTTAAGGTAGTTAGAGAGAGTATACTTGGATGGAGAGTATAATTGTAATTGGACTATGATATGATGTTATCAAAGAAAAAGACATTAAGGGGAAGGAAAAGAATTGTACTGGGAGAAGAGGAAATGGGAGGTCAGATAAATTAGATCAAATGAAGAGGCACAAAAGACTTATTACAATAGAGGTAAAGAAGGATGGGGGATGAGCATTGTCTGAAACTTAATCTCATCAGTTTGGGCTCAAAGAGGGAATACCTTAATCACTCAATTGAGTATAGAAATTTATCTTACCCAATGAAGAAGTAGGAGGAGAAAGGAGAAATAAAAGTGAGGAGCCAGATAAAACACACACTAGGAGAAAGGAGTAAAAGAAGGGAGGAGGGATGATAAAATATTTGGGTGTTTACCTGCCAAGATAAATCCAAGGTTTATATGAACACAATTGCAAAGATTTCTCAAACAAAGTTAGATCTAAACAATTGTAAAAAACATCAATTGTTCATAGGCTGAGCTGACATAATAAAAATGATAATTCTATCTAAATTGGTCTATTTCAGGGGTTCTCAAACTATGGCCTGTGGGCCAGATGCAGCCTGCTAAGGATGTTTATGCAGTCCACCTGATTATGGAAAATGGGCTGAGGGGCAGAGACAGGGTATGAGTTTTTGTTTTTACTATAGTCTAGCCCTTCAACAGTCTGAGGGACAGTGAACTGGCCCCTTATTTAAAAAGTTTGAGGACCACTGGTCTATTTGTTTAGTGCCATACCAATAAAACTGTTGAAAATTATTTTAAAAAGCTAGGAAAAAAATAATAACAAAATTCACCTGGAAAAACAAAAGGTTAACAATAACAAGGGAATTAACAAGAAAAAAATACAAAAGATATTGGCCTAACAGTATCAGACCTAAAACTCTATTTTAAAGCAGCAGTCATCATGTAATGCCAGAGAAACTGAGGCAGGATAGAGATTAGAAAACATTTTAATATTTTATTTAAAAGGAAGAGATTTACTGGGACCAAATGGATCCATGGTTTGGTCCCGAGCTGAATGAGACTATCATCTTCAAGAATCCAGCAATGAATGTGTGATATAAGATTCTTTTATAGGGTAACAAGAATGGTGACATAATGGGGGAGATACTTAGAATGGGAATGATATAATGGAGGCAGGCACCTAGGATGACATAATGGAGGGAGATATTGGAGAGGCTCCTGATATTCTAAGATATAAGCAGAAAGCTAGAGAAACAATCTTCACAGCAAGTGTCTCTGATGAAAGCCTCAGTTATCAAGTATATTGAGAACTGAGTCAAATTTATAAAAATAAAAGCCATCACTAATTGAAGAATGGACAAAGGATATGAATAGGCAGTTTTCAGGGGAGAATTCAAAATTTTTCAGATGGAGAATTCAAAACTATCAATCAGCATATGAAGAAGTACTCTAAATCACTTTTGATTAGAGAAATGAAAATTAAAAGAACTCTGAAATACTAACCCACATCAATTAAAATGGCTAATATGACAAAAATTGAAAGTGGTAAATATTGGAGATAATGTGGAAAGATTAAGACACTAATGCTCTGTTGGTGAAGTTGTGAATTGATCCAACTCTTCTAGAGAGCAATTTAAAACTATGTAGCCAAACTATGTATCCCTTTGATTTAATAATACCACTACTAGATTTGTATCCAAAAGAGATAATTAAAAAGGGTAAGGACCTACTTGTATGTAAAAAAAAAAAAAAAATGTTTATAAGATTCCTTTTCATGATGGCAAAATATTAGAAATGTTTGAGATGCCTATCAATTGGAGAATGTTTGAACAAACTGTGCTATATGAATGTAATGGAATGCTATAGTGCAATAAGAATTTTTGAATAAGCAGATTTCAGAAAAATCTGGAGAGAATGATAATGGAAAGTGAAATGAGGAGAACCAGGAAAACCTTGTATCCAATAACAGCAACATTGTGTAAGGATCAACTATGAATGACTACTCAGCACTTCTCAGCAACAAAATGATCCAAAACAATTACCAAGGATTTACAAAGGAAAATGATAACAATGAGCAGATAAAAAGCAATGGAACTAAAATATATATTGAAGAACATTTTAATGGCATTTTATTTTCCCAAATATATACAAAAAGAATGTTTTCAACATTCACCTTTGCAAAACCTTGTGGTTGAAATTTTTCTACCTCTCCTCCCTTTCTCCGTCCCCAAGACACCAAGCAAGCATACTTCTTCATATGCTGATTGATAGTTTTTAATTCTCCATCTAAAAAATTTTGAATTCTCCACTGAAAACTGCCTATTCATATCCTTTGTCTATTTATCAATTAGTGATGGCTTTTATTCTTAAAATGTGCTAAATGTGCAATTTGAAGAATATTCTTTCACTTATTTTCTTTCTAGTTTTTTTTTTTATATAACTGTAACTAATATGGAAACATGCTTTACATGATAGCACATGTATAAATTATATAAAAATGCCTACTACCTTTGGCAGAGGAAAGGCAGAGAGGAAGGAAGAGAAATTTGGAACTCAAAGTCTTATAAAAATGAATGCTAAAATTTTTCTTGGCATGTAAGTGAGGAAAAATAAAATTCTACTTTAACAAGAGGGAATATAGATTTATAAAAAATATATATTTTTTCTCCTCAAAAAAAAAAAAACCCTCAAACAGACAAATAAACAACAACAACAACAGAGTTATGGGTATTCCAGAATAAAGTTGACCTTGGCTGGGGCACTGAGCCTTACAAAGTGAATGATGGACAACATAAAAGGATAAAGTTCATTCTGAATAACCGGATAAAACATTTCTACATTTCTAATTTTTCTTTTCTTAGTTTCTGATTTTCTCTAGTTCTCTTTTACCTTTCTCTACTAACTATACATTCATGCTTCAAGATTTGAGAGAAATCATGTTATAACTTTGTAAGGTCAAAATTGTGCACCCCTCTGAATCCTCTAGAGCCATCAGTGAAAGAAACTTGTTAAGGTTTTCTCAGCATCACATAGTCTGTAGATTATAGGAATTCCCAGGCCTGACACAACATTTCAAGTTGTTTAGAGGGTGAAGCGTCTTCCTGAGATGAAAGAAATTCCTATGTAGGCAAAATGTCATATATTATAGTTTAAAAGCATTTTACACATCATTTAAAGCCAATACTTTCACTTTGCCCCTTTCTGCTCTCCAACCATAGCAACTATTCCAAACTCTCTTTTCTCATCTTAAAGAGAAAAAAGTTCTTGATCTATTATTTCAGCAGAGGATCTTGCCAAATATTTAGCTGTTAAAAAAAAATGAGGTCATCTAGTGTGAACTCACTTCACAATTCTCCACTTTACATCCTTTTTAATGGCAATCCTGAATCTTTACATGGTTGTTCCAACCTCAAGGAACAGGTGACTCTCCTGTCACCAACCCTCCTATTTGTGCCCATCATTACATCCTTTTAACTGATTCCTCTGGTACATTGCCCCTTCGATACTCTTCTCTATTTTCCTAAGTTTCAATCTCTCCTTATCTCTTAGCTCCTTCCTTATAATTTATAAACATACCCAAATCTCCCCCAAACTTTAAAAAAAATTAAACAAACAAAAATCCCTTTTAATATCCTGCCATCTCCTCAGACCACCTCCTATAGTTTTTGTTCCCACGGAACAAACTGCTCAAAGATTTTTTTTTAGCTCCTTCTTTTCCACTCCTAACCTCTTATAACAAAATTTCTGACCTCATCTCATCACTCAATTTTAATTGCTCTCCAATGATATTTAATTGCCATATTTGATAACTATTTCTCAGTTCCTTTTTTTTCTGTAGCACATGACACTATTAACCATCTCATTGTCCAAGATACTCTTTCCTTCCTGAGTTTTCAAAGCACAGCTCTTTCCTGATTCTCTTCCTAAAGTGTGGAATATGTATATTAACACAGGATGAATAATTTTATATTGTTTTAAATCTCTATTTTTTAACTAAGTAATTGTTATGTAAGTTGTTTACTGTAATGGGATAAGCTTTTGAGTGATAGAGATCTGCAATGATACAACTATTTCCCAAATTAAGTAAACAACTATTAATAATGTGTATGTCCTCCAGATTTGTTAAATAATTACTCTAGATATATGTTACCTCAAACCAAATCTGGCAAACAACTAAAAGTACTTGGTAATGATGTTGGTTTTGATTGGCAGTTTCCTTTCATCCTAAATTTAGGTAATCAATTGCCAAGCAGAATTTAAATGTAATTTGTAAAAGTGTTGTAAAAACCCTTAGCCAGACCCATAAAAACTCATTGAAAGTCACCAATCTGTTGCTAGGTATAACTAAGATGTACACATGTTCACTAAAGAGCAGCTCTGATTGACAGATTTGCCAGAATTCCACCTCAATTACAGACATTCAAGGGGCAGAGTTTCTTATCATAGGCTTACCAGGAATCAAGTTGTTGGTTTGTTCCTAGAGAGTTTAATGTTTGCATTGCTGAAAATCAATAAAGTTTCATTGCCATGAACTGATGAATGTAAGAATTAATAGTGTAGTTTAATATCAGTCTTAATTAACCTTATTAAGGATCATCTCTACTATGAATACCTAATAGTAAATTGGTTGTACATTTACAATGTGTATTGCACTTGCCCCATACCTGGTCACTTTGCAGTTTCCTTTGTTGGTTCATTATCCATGTTCTACTTCATTTGAAATATTTAAGTATACTCAAGTTATAAATATATGAGAGACCAAGCAACAAGATAACAAAGAGCCTTAGGATTTTGTCTCTTTTGAGGTTATATGAATCATTTGAGAAACAGGTTTTGACCATTGCACCTTTCATTCTGTTGTTGTGAGTGAATCAGCAAAAGGTCAAAAGAATGGGGGATACAGAAATCTAGATTAGGTTTCAAATCCATCTAGGAATTCTTGTCTAGAGGAACATTCTTCAGGAATGATCTTTGGGGCCCATTCCAGTAGAAGGATCATACTGAAGTCATAATACATCCAGATATGAATCAGGTGCTACTAATATGAAGGTTGAGCTAAGTTTTAAGTTTATTCCTTGAGAGATTAAAGCAATACAGAAGATAATATATCCTGGAGATATTGGGGGGAAAGTCAGACTATAGGTCTGGAATAAATATCCCCTTGGAAAAGGTGATTGGTGTTAATTGTTAGATGCAAGTGGGAAGCTAATCATTGACTCCTAACATAGAGTGGAGAAAATCATGTGGAAAACTCAAGAGCTGTAGAGAAAAGTTTCGACAATCCCCATTACACATTACAACAGTGATTAATCAATCAACAATTATTTATTGTGTCTTTGCCATATGCTATAAACTGTGCTGACTATAAACATGCCCCAAGGCTTGGTCCTAATACTTCTCTACTCTTTCTCCACTGTCTCCTTTGGTTACCTTGAATTGGTTCCTACAATTTAATTATCATTTCTGTGCAGATGACTTCTAGAACTATGTATTCACCCCTGATTGCTTTTTTAAGCTTCTGTTTTATATTGCTAAAATCTATTGGATATTTTATACTAAATGTCCTGGAAAGATTTCAAATGTCATTGAATTACTTCCTCTCTGATCTTATCCCTCTTCCAAACTTTCCTAATATTCCACAATCATCCTTCTAGTCTCCCAGGTTTGTAATCTCAATATTGCAATGCACTAAATTCTTTCATATATCTCACATTTCAGTTAAGTTACCCTAACTTGCTATTTATGTCTCCATAACAGCTCTTCCATGTGAACCCTGCTCTTTGCTTACACTGCCATCATTACTCTTAGCACAGCTTGCCAAGGCACCAGCACTGATATAAATTTCTTTGCCTAAAATCTCTCTTTCTCCAATCCAACCTTCAGAGAACTACAAAAGATAAAGTTGATCATGTCATTATCTTATACAGTAAACTCTAGGAATTTTCTATACTTGTAAGATGAAATATCAATTCCTCTTTTTCATATTTCCGAACGCAACCTACCTTTCCATCCTTATTATGCATGACATCCTTTCCTCCATTCTGCCTTATATATATATTTATAAGCATATATGAGAGAAATATGCTTATAATTGTATATATGCCCCTCCTCCTCCAAAGAATATAAGATCCTTGAGGATAGATTTTTTTTTTTTTTTTTTTTGTCTTTGCTAGCCTCAGTGCCTGACATATTACTTAAAACACAGGAAGTTTTTTGATAAAATGCTAATTGTTTGAATGAATCCTACTCATTGGGGAAACAAAGAAATGTAAAAACAGAACCTGCCTTCAAGAAGCTCACATTCTAATAATAAAATGTTCATATGCAATATAATAAATAACTTATTAACTATAAGATATTCACAGAGTGGCAGGGTTATAATTTAAAAAAAAGAAGGGACCAGTAGCTGGGAAAGGGTTCTTGAGTGAGATTTGAAGGAAGCCTGGGAAAGTAAGAGATAGAGGTGAGGAAAAAATATGATCAAGAGCAGTACTAAGGCAGAGATAGGCATAGAATTTAAGCAGGTAATAACATGTAGTTCAATAATACTGGATTGCTGAGAATGTAAAAGAAAGTTTTGTCTAAGAATAGAATAAATGGAGGGAAATACAGCTAGCTATTAATTGAGAAAAGAATTTTTAAGTAAGTTTATCTGATGTCATTTTTCATATATATAGGAAACTGAATCAAATTAATAGGAAGAGCTGTCCCCCAATTGATAAATGATCAAAAGGTATGATCTATGCCCAAAAGGCTATAAAATCATACATATCCTTTGACCTAACAATTCCACTGCTAGGCATGAATGTCAAAATAGATTTTTTTTAATTGGAAAAAAACCTATATATAAGAAAATATTCATAGCAGCTTTTTTCTTAGGGCAAAGAATTGAAAATCAAGGAGACATCTATCAATTGGGGAATGGCTAAATAAATATGTAATCATTATTGTTCTATGGGAAATGATGAACTGGATGCTCTCAGAAAAACCTGGAAAGTTATCCATGAATTCAAGCAAAGTGAAATCTACTGAGTAATATCAATGTTGTGTGTAGTGTTCTTGTTGATTTTCTGGAGGTCTTTGACGCAGCCTTCATTTCAATTGAGTAATCACCACCAGAATAGCCAGGTGTTAAAGTCCAAATTCTTTATTGTCTCCTTTCCTGGGGCTGGGCAGCTTTTTGGAAAGACTTTCAGACAGGCCTTGGTCTCAATGGGGGAAGTGCAGGAGGCCAGCTACCACAGTGGTGTGAGATGAAGTGAGTGAATCTGGCTCTGATCTTAGCTGAGTTTGTCCCAGCTTATATGCTCTACACTGAGTATAAAGGAATTATATCACTAGGGAAGCATTATTTGTTGTAAGATTGAATCAATCATAGTGAATTTGAGAACTATTAATCACCATGCTAAACTAGATAACCATTGTATTATCAATTCCACTGACTTAACACCTTATAAGAATCCTTGTGTTAAGAACAGAGTTCTGGCCCATAACAGATGTGGAATGACCAGATGTGAAGAACTTTGCTACTTTCAGCAATATAATGATCCAAGACTAATCTGAAGAATTTATTATGAAAAATGCTATCCATATCCAGAGAAAGAATTTGATTGTGTCTGAACACAGGTAAAAGTATTTTTTTCAACTTTATTTTTCATGAGGGTTTATTTTTTTGAGGGTAGGTCTGTATTTTCTTTTGCAACATTATTTTTAGAGAAATGTTTCGCATAACTTCACATATGCTTTCTCAATGGGGGAAGGGTAGAGGGAGAGAATCTGGAACTCAATTTTTAAAAACAAATGTAAAAATTGTTTTACAAGTAACTGGGAAAAAAATTAAAATATTAAATTAAGAAAAAAGAAAAGAAAGAACAAACAACAGCAGCAACAAATTTTGGTCACATTTTAAGGCATTTTTAAATTCAGGGCTTTGAGACCTAGATTTTGTTTATTTTTTAAAAATGGTTAATATTACTTTTTATTATTTTTTTCTTTTAAAAAAAAATGAGGCAATTTGCTTTTGTCCCTTCCAGATTAATGCTTTCTGTGATAGTAAACTAGGCTATTGTTTGCCTAATTTTTTTTACCCAGTCCTTAGTCACTGCATGGCTGTTATCTTAAGCAAACTGAAACCTGAAAAAGACCTTCATTTTAAAAAGGCCAAGATTATCCAATGCATGCTAGTACACTGCTAGTCATTTTGACTTCATTTTGTCACTGGATTCTGATGGCCCTGGAGAAGAAATGATAACTTTGAGAAGCTCTATCTCTCTTAAATTTAACTCACATACAACTCAAGATAGTGATATCATTGGTTCTCTTCAACAACAACAACAAAAAAAGGATAAACAACAAATCTGTTGACATCTAATCTCATAACTACAATTTTCTATTACATATGTTGAACTGGGTGTCCCATAGATATCATAAGATCAATCTTAAACATCCCTTTTCGTTCATCTCTTCCTAATTTACCGCTTGCATTGGGTAATATCATACTTCCAATCATTCCAAGTGAAAACCTATGTCATGCTTGATTCCTCATTTTCCTTCAAGTCCTGTCAATTTCATCTTTGCAACATCTTTTAGTTTTGCCCCTATTTCTCCCCTGATACTGCCACCATACTGGCACAACCCCCCCTTCCATCATCTCACACTTGGATTAATGCAATAGCCTGTTATTTGATTTCCCTATGTCAAATCTCTCCCTACTCTGCATATCCTCAATTAAATTAGCAAAATTATCTTTCTAAAGTATAGGTCTGACCATGTCACTGTCCTACTCATTAAACTCCAATGATATTCTATTGCATTCAAGATAAAATATTTGGAGGCAATCAAAGCCCTCCAAAATCTGTCTCACTCTTACTTTTCTAGTTTTCTTATATCTTACATCTCTCTCTGCTAACCACCTCCCCACCAGTTCTTTGTGATCCTGTAACTCTGAGGTCCTTGCTGTTGTTACTCAAATGATACATCCCACCCACCAATTTCAACCATATTCATGGGCTGTATTATATGCCTAGAATGCTCTTCTTCTTTTTTTTTTCTCTGATTTCTGGCTTCCTTCAAGTCTCACCTAAAACTTCACTTTCTTCAGGAAACTTTTACTGAGCCCTCTTAGTTTTAGTGTCCTCTATTCATTTATTATCTCAAATTTATCAAATTACTGGATATATGTTTATACACAGTTTTCTTTCCAGTAGACTGTAACATCCATAAGAATGATTGCCTTTTAATTATTTAATAATAATAATAGCAAGCTTATATAGAGCAACTACTTTGTGCCAAGCACTGTGCTAAGTACTTTAAACAATATTATTTTATTTGATCCTCACAACAATTATGGGAGATGGGTGCTATTATCCCCCTTTTACAGAAAAGGAAATTGAAACAGATTTTAATGTATACAATCCATAAACATTAATTTAACTCTTGATATTCTAAAAAGTGAAATCTTTATCGAATGTTCAACAAATTTAAATGGTGTAGGATCTGAACCCCACTAATCTTGATACCACTGTTGTAAGTGAAACCAAAAGACATAAAACACTAGCAAATGAATAGAAAAATGGGATTACAAATTTTTCTTGGAGAGGTGAATAAAAGAATTGGCAGAGTTCTCAATTTGTAATTTTCTTAATGATTAAAGGCAAAGGAGGACAAAATAAAAATAATTGGTTTATGATTCAACAGTATTGAGGATAAAGTATTGCAATTCTAAGAAGATCTTCCAAACCAAGTCTTTATCTGTCTTGATAATAGATTAATTTGGTGCAAAAATATGGAAAGAAGAGCCCACTGAAAATATTTTGGAGAATATCATTTTGGATTAAAAAATGAGAGAAACCAAAGTCTTGCAAATTACTGAGAACTTACACATCTATAAGTGAGGGAATTTTTCTTTAAGAAAAGAATAAGGAGGCATTGAGCATAGCAAATACCAACAGCATTATAAAAAATGAAATTGATTATACCTTAATGGATAGAAAATAGCTCATTCTTCACATAATAGTCAGTTCAAAATTAGCTATCTGTGTATAATCAGAATTTCCAATGGTTCAAGAAAAGGTCAAAATCAACAGTATATGAGAAAGACAAGGATAAGATTAAAACACTGAATATATCATAATTGTTCCAAACTCATGGTTTTAAAATAAACTGTTAACTGAAAAAAAGAGATAAAGTAAACTTTGATTATCAACATGTCTTTATTTCTTTATTGTTAAACAATATAAAGTATGCTAAAATGAAGAGGTCAGGGCAGCAGGAATTACTTGGACCTAGAAAATCTATGATTTCCTAGGGGAGTAGAAAGATTTGTCAAACAAAGACAATGCCATTTTGGAGTTAAACTGTATCTGCAAAATATTGTAGAAGAAGAGGATATAAATGATTAAGCATTATCACCTTACATAATATTTAAAAAGTGGAAAAGAAAATGAGTCTACAAAAAGCTATATATAACATCCAACTAAGATCATCTCAAAAATGTTTAAAGAAGAATTTGTGCATTAAAATAAATAAATTAAAAAACAGAATGGATTTATTATTGTTTCAAGAGTAATCTATTTTCATCATTAAGAAAAGAAACTACCATTCTGAAAATAAACTTACCCATGAAACAGAGGAAGGTATGACAGAATGAATTAGAAAGGAAACCCAAGAATTTATAGCATGATCCTGAATAGAGTAAATTATGAACCCAATGATATAAAGTTTATTATTTGATTTCATACTGCATATTTCCATTGGCCTGGAGCCAATTAACATAATTTACACATAAGTGCAACTTCAAGTAGTGCAAGTTCAAATAATGCAACCACTTAATGTGATTCATTATTGGCAATAATCAGGAACTAATAATAAATTATGCATGTGTAAAATATGAAGATTCACACAGTGTTAAAATTAGAAATTTGAATAAAATTTAAGTTTCAGCAAAATAAAAAAATCAAGACAAGAATCCTAATCTCACACAAGAGAACTATAAAAAGAATGTAGTCAAGAAAGATAAATAGGGAAGCCATATTATATTTAAAGTTCCTATAAATGAGGAAACTAAATCTACTAAATGGTTCAAGAAAAGGTCAAAATCAACAGTTTATACACATATACATGTACATACATACACACTGTAATAGTGGTTTTTGTACATTCTTAAAGAGAACCAAAATGACATCACTATGTTGGGGTCAATGTATAGTATATTCAACTATAGCCAATCAAACCAGTATGAATCTGGAAGTCTATCACACATCAGAGCCAAATAGTTCACATGAATATTTGGAGTGAAAATGTCTCTACATTTGCACATCTTACATTTTTTGAGCTATTTCAATTCTGCTTTGCTCACAGGGATAGTACTTCCTTTGATATAGGCACACCAGACTGGATGGTCTCCCATATCACACAATCAATTCCAAAGATCTTCATGGAGACCTCGAGAATGCTCCTGTATCATTTCTTGCTCCCTACATGTGAGCACTTGCCTTGTGTTAGTTTTCCATAAAAGTCATTTAGGTAAATGTAATTTTGGCATTTGAACAATATGGTCAGCTCATCAAAGTTGTGCTCTCCACAATAGAGTTTGAAGGCTTGGAAGTACAGTTCTAAAATATACCTGAGTGGCTCATAATTTTTCTTGAGAAATGATCTTCAGAATCTTTTTAAGACAATGAAAATGGAAACAATTCGCTTTTCTGGCTTGACCCTAGTATGAAACCATAAAACATCAAAATCTGTGGAATATAAAAAAGTCTTTAAAAGGAAAACTTCTTAACACTTGTATTACCAAAAAGAAAAAGAAAAAGAAAAAAGAAGAAAGAAAGAGATGACCAATTAGTGAATGAACTGAGCAAAAAGCTAAAATTGGAAACTCAAAAAATCAATGATCTTCAAACATGCACAAAAGTATAAATTTTGAAAAGCATAACAATAGAAAAAGTAGTACATTATATCAAATATTTAAAGAACAAATCATACCTGTACTATATTAATAGAAAAATCAAATACCTTATCAAATTCTTCTATGAAATTAATATAATCCTGATACATTGAGTACCTCTTCTAGAGAGTTTTCTGTTATCAATGTTTTGGTGGAAATATAAGAGTTATATCTTAGCTTTGTTTAAAAGATTTTCCTGGAAGGGTAGGAGGACACACACACACACACACACACACACACACACACACACACACACGGTAAAAAGAGATAAAGAGAGGAAGAAAAGAAAGGGATTGGGAGGAAGATGATGAAGAGAAGGAAAGAATCTCACCCCTCCCCCAGGGCATTAATTAGTTTAAATATTTATGGAAATATATTTTATTAGGCAAAAAAGGTAAATTATTGATATATTTTGCCCTAGATATTTCATTTCATGATTAGGTTTATAACCCAATGATGTTGTTGATTGTAAGAAAAGATCAAATGTATATGAAGATGTTCATGGCAACATTATTTGTGATAGAAAAAAGCCAGAAATAAAATGCATGCCCAACAATTGAGGAAAAGCTGAACAAATTATGGCATATAAATATCAGATAGTGTGGTGCAAAGAATGACAAATCTTGAAAATCGAGAGAATATTGGACAAAATGTATAATATGATGGAGAGTATAATAAAGTCAATATGAACAAGGATTACAAAAATATAAATAAAATCAACATGAAAATGGAGAGGAAAAAAACCCAGTGAAATATGACAGTCAGCATTAAGGTCATGTTATCCAAATTATAGGACACATTCCTCAGTTTTCTTAATAAAATACAAACTTTCCATTTGTACCATGTAAGGGCATTTATTTGGACATTGTTTCAGAATGTATCTTATATGTCCAAAAAGTGTATCAATATATTTAAAAGAAGAAAAATGAAAGTATTTCATCACTTTAGAGTCAACATTCAGCAGAAAATATTGGACCTTTCTAGGAATAATTTTAATTATGTTCTCACAAAATAAGTTATATGTGGTAGCTAGTATTTATAGAACACTTTAAGGTTTACACTCAACCAATTTACATGTGTTATTTCTTTTGATCCTCCCAACAACTTTATGAGGTAACTGAGGAGACTGAAGCTGAGAAAGCTTGTATTTTGACCAAGATCACACAGGTAGGAAATGGCTAAAGTAGTATTTGAACCAGGTTTTCTTGAGCTAACTCCAACATTCTATACACTGAGCCACCTTTAAGCACTCTCTTTCTTGAATTCCCATTATAGATGTGAACTCCAAAATAAAATAATTACTTCCTACCAATAAACTCAGCATTTATACTTCAAAAAGTAGTTCCTTCTCTTTAGCTGCAATCAGTTCCAAAATAGGAGCTCCCATCATAGTTTCTTCTATCCATTTGAAAACTGAGGATGAGTCATCTAGTGAAAAAAATTCCTGTGCAAAACTCCTTGAGAAAAGTGAGGGGACTGTATTATCCTAAAGCTAAAGCCCAGCAAGAGTTACAGGGTCGGGCAACTAGATGCTGCAATGATTAGAGCATCATCCTGAAATCAGAAGAACTGAAGTTCAACTGGATCTTGGACACTTACCACTTCTTACCTGTATGAATCCAGACAAGTCACTCAATCCCAATTGTCTTGCAAAAAAAGTGGGATTCAGGATTTATCTGCCTAAATCATGATGAAAAGATTAAATTCTGCTTGACAACTCAGGAAAGCAATATCTCCCTTTTCTTTGCAGAGATAGGAGACTTGGAGTGTGGAATATTGTATCTACTCTCAGGCTCCAGAGATGTTTTTTGTTTCTTTTGTAAATTTTGTTACAAGGGATTACTCACTGGATGGGGGAGGAGGGAAAGACCTAGTTAGAAATGAAGGTGACATAAAAATAAAAGATGGCAATAACATTTTTAAAAGAACTCAGATAAATGTGATACATTTTATTTTATTTTTTAAAGTTTTACTGATACCTTTAGTGTTTACATCTCAGTCACTGCAAAATAAATCCCTCATTCCCCCCTCCTCCATTCCCAAGTGAGCTTTCTCTTCTTACAAGAAAAACACTTAAACAAAACCAACTGACACAGAAAGTGTCTGACATTTAATGCAAAATTCCTGTGGAAGAAAGATTTCAGTCAAAATGGTTAATTTTTTTTTTAAAGTTTGGGAGCTTAAAGTAGACATACTTCGGATATCTGAAAATCTATCTATGCAAAACAGCTTATTCCTTAACAATGCCAGATAAATGAGGTGTAACTATATTTCAGAAATTATAGGAATTAAGTGCTTTTCTCTTTTGGTTGCTGCTTTTCATTCGAGTGCAAAGTAAGGATAAATAATATTGGAAAATAATAAAAATGCTTTCAAGGCCCTGAAGCTAAGAAAACATTTTAATGAAGTGACTGATGCTTTTAAACCCTCTCCATTACATAACTAAAAGAAAACATTTCAAATGTTTGCTGCATATACAACCTTGGTTTATTGAAAAAGTCATCCTAGATGATGACCTAAAAGGGCCTTGAAAGGCAATCTCATTTGAGGGCCTTGTCTGAGATGGCATATCCAGAGATGGGGTAATCTGTACAAGATTAGTGTAGGGACTTAGATTACTAGAAAGGGATCCTAATCCAACCAATCAAAATTCAGCATTTATAGAGCAAAATATGTAGAAGGGTAACACACAAATAACTGATTTTCTTCCCCTTCCCCACATAAATTCAAATAAATTTTGACCACATCAAAGATATCACTAGGAGGGGTCATATATTTTATTCCTGTCTTGGTTCCTTTTATCAGACTCTATCTGTTGCTACTTTCAGAACTGTCTTCAGAACCAATGCAAGAAAATATCTCATTATTTTATAGTTCCTTCTGTTATTATTTAATAAATAAATAAACATTTATTAAATACCTTTTATGAGGCAGCTAGATGGCACAGTGCACAAAATACCAGGCTTAGAGTTCAACTCTGATCTCAGACACTTACTGGCTGTGTGACCCTGAGCAAATCACTTAACTTTATTTGTCTCAGTTTCCTCAGCTGTAAAATGAGATGAAGAAGGAAATGGCAGATTACTCTAGTATCTTTTTGAAAAAAACCACAAATGGGGTCACAATTAATCAGACAACATTGAGACAATACCACTATGTGCCAAATACTCAACTAATTGCTAAGAAAACAAAGTAAGACAGTTCTCTTATATTCTACTAGAGGAAACACCACATTCAGAGAAAACTTCAAGATCTTTCTCTCTCTGTCTCTGTCTCCCTGTCTCTCTCTCTCTCTACACACATCCACACATGTACATATATATATATATATATATATATATATATATATATATACACACACATATATGTATATGTATATATACACATATATATGTATATGTATATATATATATGTATGTATATATACATATTCATAGCTATATCTACAAACAATGATTAGTGATCTTTTTGTTTTTGACCAATCACATAATTACTCAGCTTGATTATTTTCCAGTCTTGGCTTCAAATAGCTTTTAATTATTCAATAAAATCAAGCTCACCCAATTCATCACCATTAAGAATGCACAGAAAGTTACGGTTTTGGCTCTCCAAGCAGTTTTCTGAGATCTTATTATGTTTTACATGATGGAAGCATCTTGATAAATGTCCAGGTTTTTAAATTCCATGTTTGAAAGGGATAGGACTCATTTAGATATGTAAGTTATAGATTATTTTTGTATTTTTTAAAAGACATATTACTTCATAGTCACAGCCTTATATGTCATATAGTCAATGGATAAGGAGCAACTAATAATCAAAGGCTGAACTTGGAGTTATAGTTCATGAGTATGAATATAGTTTCTAGTCAACCCTGTCACCTGCTACTTGTATGATTGTTGTTTGTGTTGTTGCACCTTCATTCTCAAAGAGTGCCAATAACATCATAAACATGATATTTTGACTTGTAGATGAAGTGAATTTGAACAGATAGGCAAGTTACTGAACCTCCTTGAAACTGTTTGCCCAACTAGAAAATAAGAGTGTTACATCAAATAATCTCTTTAGCTCTGGATCTATGACTCTAACTTCCAGAATAAGATATAACACCTACCCATCTCCAGCCCTATTTAAAAAGAATAATAGAAATTGCTATCCTCTGTTACTGAAAATAAAAAAGAATTTACACACAATATAGGCAATGTGGTATAAAAGAATGAAAATCTTATTTGAAGTCAAAAAACCCAGGTTAGAATCTCAGCTCTGCCCTCATTACCTCTTCAGGAATGTCACTTCATCTTTAGGAAGTTCAGTTTCTTTACCTGTATAAGAAAGGTGCTTCCCTGATGGGAGGACTTGTTTTACACCAGCTCTAGATGTTTTGGGTTTTTTGGGGGGAGGTTATGGAAGATGGGTCATAGCTGGGTTGTAAATTGTGTAGGTCACTAAATAATGAATAGTGCTTAGCCCCTCTAAGTCCAAAACCTCTTGGTATGGACTCTACCAGGCTTCTGAAACTTCCCAATCTTCTCTTTCAGTGACTAAGCCCAGATTTCTGTCTAGGGTCTAAATAATTATAATAAGCTATGGCTTGACTAGAAATAATAATAACAAAATTCATCTGAATATCAAGAGAATTAATGAAAAAATACAAAGGATGGCAGCTTGCCAGTACTAAACCTAAAACTATATTATAAAGCAGCAATAATCCAAACCATTTGGTATTGGCTAAGAAACTGAGTGGTAGATCATTGGAATAGATTAGATACACACAAAGCAACAATCAAGGCCTATAGTAATCTTGTATTTGATAAACCTCCAAACTCAGCTTCTAGAATAAGAACTCATTATTTGATTAAAAATTGTTGGGAAAACTGGAAAATAATATGTCAGAAGCTCAGAATAGACATCCATCTCACATCCTATACCAAAATAAGGTCAAAATGGGTACGTGATTTGGGCATAAAAGATGATACTATAAACAAAGTAGGAGAACCTATCAAATCTTTGGAGAAAGGAGGAATTTATGACCAAAAAAAAAGAACTAGAAAACATGAAATGTAAAATGGACAATTCTAAATTAAAAAATGTTTTGCACAAACAAAAGCAACACAAATAAGATTAAAAGGGAAGTACAAATCTGGGGAAAAAATCTTTACTAGTGTTTCTGATAAAGATCTCATTTCTAAAATCTATACAGAACTGTGTCAAATTTGTAAGAAAACAAGTCATTCCTCACTAAATGGTCAAAGGATATGAACAGACAATTTTCAGATGACAAAATTAAAGCCATCTACAGTCATATGAAAAAAAAATGCTCTAAATCACTATTGATCAGAGAAATGCAAATTAAAACAATTCAGGTACCACCTCCCACCTCTCAAATTGGCTAAGAAGACAGGAAAAGATGATGAAAAATGTTGAATTGGGAAAGTAATATATTGCTGGTGAAGTGTGAAATGATGGAAACATTCTGGAAAGCAATCTGGAACTATTCCCAAAAGGCTATCAAACTGTGCATACCCTTTGACCCAGCAGTACCATTACTGGGTCTATAACCCAAGGAAATCATAAAAAAGGATAAAGCATCCACATATGCAAAAAATGTTTGTAGCGGGGCAGCTAGGTGGCGCAGTGGATAGAGCACCAGCCCTGAATTCAGGAGGACCTGAGTTCAAATTTGATCTCAGACACTTAACACTTCCTAGCTGTGTGATCCTGAGCAATTCACTTAACCCCAGCCTCAGGGGGGTAAAAAAAATGTTTGTAGCAGCTCTTTTTGTGATAGCAAAGAGTTGGAAAATGAGTAGATGCCCATCAATTAGGGAATGGCTGGATAATTTGTGGTACATAAAGATGATGAAATATTATTTTCTATAAAAATTATTGACAAGCTAATTTTAGAAATGTCTGGAAAGATTCACATGAACTGATTCTGAGAGAAACAAGCAGAATAACAATAACAGCCAAGAATGTGCAATGATGAACTATGAAAGACTTGACTCTTCTCAGTGGTTCAGTGATCCAAAGTTATCCCAATAGATTTTGGACAGAAAATACCATCTATATCCAGAAAAAGAACTATGAAGATTGAATGTAAATCAATACATGCTATCATCACTTCTTTTTTCTTTTGTTTCCCTCTCCTGTGGTTTTACTCTTTTTAGTAGAAAGCAACTTTGACATTTGTAGTGATCTCTAATCCTCTTATCAGAATTTTTGTGCCCAGGTATTCCCAAAGACAACATTAGTGGAAAATTGCCTCAAAATCATTTTAATTTGAAAGGAAAAATGAATAGAATAGTTTCTTCCCAAGTTCACCACATTCCATTTTTCCCACTTTGCTGCTTTAAGCCTCATTTTATTAGATTTGTGAATTCTTTAATGACCTTCTAAAAGCTAGACATAGTCCTTTTGGATCCCTATACTAGTTGGTCACCAATTGACCAGCAATCAGATGCAATATGAGCTTCTCCTCACATAGATCTTTGGAATATTTCTCATTCATCCTCTTCTAAGACTTCCTCCAAACATGGGGGTTGTTATAATGCACAACACATTCACAAAAAAAAAAATAGTTTTCTTTTTCATATGCTTATTAGAGCTGACTGTACAATGCATGAAATCAAACTTTATAGACTGTTTAACAACGTAAATATCAAACTCTTTAGTAACAAACTAACAATCTGATTTCTAAAAGTCCTGGAAAGCATATCTCATGTTGATAATTATAACAATTGTTCCTTCCATGTGCAGCCCAAAGCCATATATCTCCCTTTTAGGTTGTTTTCTGGCAAGTCCCTCAATAATCAATGTTCTCAAGTAAACTAGAGCTGAATTTAGGAATAAACTGAATAAGAATCATAGTTGAAACCATGAGAGCTGATGAGATCATGAAGAGAAAAAAAAAAAAGAAATGGAGAAAAAAAGGATCCAATACAATATACCCTCACATTTGAAGTAGAATATGGATAATAGAACAGTAGAGAAAAATGTGAATGAATGGTCAGGAAGGTAGGAAGTATAACTTGTGGTACATGTATAAATCCAAAACAATATTAGGTATGCTTCTTGGGTTGATATTACACTGATAACTTAAATTCATCAATATATACATTCAAATTTAATAAATGATTAAATAATTTAAATATTGAACCTTTTAAGAACAAATTACCAACTTCATAAAGATTCTAGCAAATATGCCTCATGCTCATCCTTATAGCAAGTTGTCTCTCTGTCCAGCTGGAGGCTATGTATCTCTTCTTGAGTGGTTTTCTGGTAAGTCTCCATCATCACTATTCTCAAGCAAACATGAAATTCTCACATTTCTGATTGTGGAGAGCACTGGTGTCTGTCCTAGTTAAGACCTAGAAGCAATATGGTAACTAGTATCTCCAGTGGGTTTTTATAATTCGAAGGATATTTACAAATTACTTCTAAGCTTGTATTGAAAGTTAATTTCTTAAGCTTATAGTGAAAGGAAACTATTAAAGCCAATATTATTAGCAAGTACTTACCAGTTGTTTATTAGATTTGAAAGACATTATATATATATATATATATATATATATATTAGTTATGAGATGTAGGGCTGAGAAAGAACAAGGAGGGTATAAATTTGTTACCCTTCCCTGAAAATTTATTATCCTTCACTTTTGTGCACAGAGAAGCATATACTGGCATTTCAATATAGATATTTAGGAGCAATAGTAAGTAATCTTAGTATTAAAATATGTTGATTAATAGTTTAGAAGACTGGTTCTGGGAGCTAAGAGCATGAGAGTACAGATAGAGGCAGTGGTTATAGTATGTTTTGCAAGTGAAAGTTTGACACTTGGGCAGCACTTGTTACATTATGGATTTCTCTTCCACAATTCCGAGGCCATGAGGATAACTTTCCCCATTTTTTGTATGCAGTTCTGAAATCAAGAACCATGATCAATTCAACTCTGCCTTTACTCCTAGATGGGTTGGAGTTGTCAGTCTGCTCCATTATAACACTATTCAACATTGCCATAACTCTTCCTACTGAATTGCACCTCTTTGGTCATTACTTAAATGTGCTTTGTCCTCTACTAAAATAAAAATTTCTTAATTGCAGAGACTCTCTCTGCTTTTGTATTTTTATCACAAATGTTTAGTATAGTTTAAGTGGCCCACTTAATATTACTTTTTTAATTCATTTATTCATGTGCTAGCAATGATGAAAGGCAATAAGATAAAATGATGTCCCATACAATATAGATGAATTGTGAGTATATGAGTTACTCCTGATTTCTGGGAGTAGAATGCCTAGAAGTGAGGGTGGATGAGGTACTGATATCTGAGGGTAATTTGATCAATGTAGAACTTTATCTTTGTATTTGATTACCAAAAAATGGACCTAATTTTTATCCAAAAAATATGACTAAGAAAATAGCAATAGGTTTAAATACATATGTCTACAAAACGTGCAAGAGAATAATTTATAAGAATATCATCAAAGGTATTTTTAAAGGGTATAAGAAAGAGTGGTTTTCCCAAATGATATTCTACAGCAAACTCTGTATTTACAGTCATATAATTGACTCAAAAGTATCTAACGTGCAAAATCAATTGTGCTAATTGTTTGTAGACTATTAAAAAGGATTTGTCTCAGTAAATCAAAATGCTGCCTTCAAGGCTCTCCTCAAGATCATGCAAGATTAATTGAAAGATGTAACAACATAGGTCATTTCATTTAATGACCCTTTGATTATTAATAACAAGTGAGAGATATAATAGTTAGGGAGAAAGGTGGCCCATAAGGTAACCAGCACCTGAAGAAAATTTATCTGAAGACTAACTCCCTTTGCTCTCATGTCATATTTACAAAGCAACTTTCAGATTTTAATTTGATTGCTCAAGTAGCTTTCCCTGCTGGGAATAGCAAGTGTACTTGGCAGTGATATAACCCAATGTAAATTAATAAATTGGCATTCAGCTTTGTAAAGCAGTCTCTTGTGAATTTGTTTAGAGTGAATCATTTCACCAGGGCCTGATCACCCTTAGTTGAACTGATAAAATTGAGTTAGTGTGCAGACTACATTAGATTTATTTGAGAGTCATTTGTTTGGAGGAATGGTGCTTTCTCCAAGAAAACAGTTAGCTGGTCTATTTTAAGTGTAATATGTATATTGAATAGAATGTAACCTAATATTTGAGTTCAAAGTCTCAAAATATAATATTCTGATTCTGGGAGAGATGACCTAATCAATGCTAAGTGGAAAAGGTGAGGTTTAATATAATAACTAAATAATATTTGAGATTAGAAGAAAGGGCAGAATGAAAATGATAAAATGACATACCAAAATTTGTGGAATGTAGAAAAAGGATTCTTCAGAGAAAAAAAATGTCCTTGAAATGATACATTATCAATAGAAAAAGAGAATACAAGTAAATTAAATATGAAATTTAAAAATTAAAAAATCAATAAATCCAAAATAAATGCTAAGAGGAAATCTTGAAAATTAGAGGAGAATAGATAAAATGGAGAAAAAAGAAAGCTGATATTTGAACAAATAGCAAGATTGATAAACTTTTAACTAATCTTATTTTTAAAAAGGCAGAAAAATCTAATGACTAAATAGAAAGGTAGATAAAAATACAGGGCAATCAGGCAGCACAGTGTATAGTGCACCAGGCCTGGTTTTGAGAAACCTGAGTTCAAATCCAATCTCAGACATGTAGTAGCTGTGTGATCATGGTTAAGTCACTTAACTCTGCTTGCCTCAATTTCCTCATTTGTAAAATAAACTGGAAAAGGAAAAAAGCAAACAATTCCAGTCTCTTTGTCAATAAAACCCCATATGTTGTCAGGTAGAGTTGGACACAAGTAAAATAACAGAATAAGAACAAAAGGTGAAATCATAATGAAAAAGAAATAAAATGAAAAACCAAAAACTACTATATATATTTTTGTGTCAGAAAAACTCAGGATTTTTTTAAAAAATGAAAGAATGGCTACAAAAATATAAACTATAAGAGAAAATGAAATAAAAGCAGTAAATAATAATGTCAGAAAAAGAAATTGAAACAACCATAAATGAACTATCATTAGAAAATTATAATCCAGAGATTTATCAGTGAATTTTATCAGATATTTAAAGAGAAAATTTTTCTAGAAAAAAATTTTTGCTAGACAAATTATTCTCAGAAATTAAAAAGAAAACAACCCACAAAACCTTCTAATACAGTTGAAAAACTTAAACCAAGAAAGAAAAAACAAAGAACGATTAACCAATATCATTAATGAATATTGACAAAAATTTTAAAGTAAAACTCTAACAAAAATATTAAATCCCAAAATATAACCTCCAAAATACTTATTAAACTTAGAATGTTAAGTTGTATCAATTTTGGGAAAATAATATAATCAACCATATTAAAAATAAAAGCAATCATAAGCACATGATTATATCTATAACTAAAAAGAGTTGAGTTGTTTTTGTTGTTGTTGTTGTTGTTTTGTTTTGTTTTTCCCCTGAGGCTGGGGTTAAGTGACTTGCCCAGGATCACTACGAAGTATTAAGTGTCTGAGATCAGATTTGAACTTGGGTCTTCCTGAATTCAGGGCTGGTGCTCTATCCACTGCACTACCTAGTTGCCCTCTTTTTTTTTTTTTTTTTTTTTTTTTTTTTTTTTAATAAAGGACAATATTTATCTTTGATCAATACTCCACAAAACATAAGCATTGAACGAGTAGTTAAAAATATGGTTTTAAAGTATGTACTCAAAACAAAAATGTAGTTTTATTGGTAATGGGAAATCACTAGGAAGTCTTTCCCCTAAAAACAGGAGTATAAAGGTATTTTCCCTTTCCCCGCTGTTATATGACATTATTTATTCTAGATAATGTTAATAATATCAATATGCTAAGGTCATTAAAAGCATAATTCTAGATCATAAGGAGATAAAATTATCTCTATTTTCTGAAATGATGACTTACTTAGAAAACTCCAGAAAATCAATAAAAAATTGTATTAAGATAATTTCAATATAGTATAATGAGATAGGATCAGTTTTTAAAAATCAGTCATAACTCTGGAAGGTAATAAAATCAAGGAAAGAATAGATTCATTCAAAGTAAATACACAATGTATGAAACACCTAGGAATCAACCTACTAAAGCATATTTAAGACTTACATGAATACAAATACAAAACACTATTTAAAGAAATGAAGAATAGAAAATCAGTGCTGTCAAAGCAAAAGAGAAATGAATTCCTATCAGATATTGATCTTGAAAACCATAAACTCCTGGACTTCATGTTTAAGATTTCTTTCTCCCTTAAATAATTGTAGGGATATTCATTACACATGCTTGTATGATACAATATAATAAAAATGATGATACTAAATTAATTTGCAGATTATTGCTATACCAATAAACTACCAAAGCAGATAGAAAAGTCAACATCTCAATGGAGATAATGGGAAGCTAGGAGAGATAAGAATTAAGAATTAAGAGAGAGTAGCACTTTTAGATCTCAAATTAAGTAAAGCAGAATAAATGAAATCATTCTTCATATTGGTAAACAGCTTCTCTGCAACTTACACAACTTACAAAGTTGCCTAGGACAATGCAAAGTTATTTCATTTCCATGAGGCATATAGCCAGTTGCATCAGAGGCAAGACTTAAACTTAGATCTTATTGATTCTATCCATTTGTTATTTATAGATAGTATTTAATTAAAAGATTATTATACACTAAAAATCTCCAAATTTTGAATAATATTAGTTCAATTATAAATATTTCAAAATTGAGAAACACATAGAGGAATTTCAGTTTTCATTTGGGAATTAACCATTCTTTTGTTTTGTTCTTTTAGATTTGTCTCAAACCAAATGCTTTTAAATTGGAAAAGCTGAATGGATTTAAAAGAGAAATGTATTAGGGTAGAATCAATAAATTTGAAGCATGTTTTGTTGTGTTTTTTACCTAGGTTTCCTTAAGAATAAATTAGAAAACTAAGAATTTGGCAATATTCAGAAAATAACCATTTAAAACATAAAGAAACATCACATGGACATCCTTATTAAATAAGTCTTAAAAGTTCAAATTCTTCTGAATCTTTCTAAGTGATTTTTTTTAACACTAAAGTTGTCAGAGACAGGGAGACAAAACAGCTGGCTATTACTATAATTTATGTTTGAGATCTTCCTACTTCCCTTTGCATTCTATCCATCATACAGCTGCCATATTGATCTTCCTAACGCACAGGTATGGCCATGCCATTTAACTATTCAACAGCTCCCAGTTGCTCCCAGTTGCCTCCAGGATCAAATATAAAACGTTCTCTTTGGCATTCTAAGCCCTTTACAACCTTGCCCCTCCTGCCTTTCCAATATTCTTACAAATTATTTCACACCTTAGTCCCCACACTCAAATAACTCTAATCCACTGGCTTCCACAATGTTTATTAAAGGAGATATTCCAGTTCACCTAGAATGTATTCACTAGCTATCTTCCATGTCTGGAATATCTTTGATCCTTATCTGTAACCTCCTGGCTTCCCTAATTTCTTCATGACCCAAATAAAATCCTATTTTCTACAAAAACCCTTTCCTAATTCCCCTTAATGATAGAGCCTCATTCTATTGATTATCTCTTTATTTGTACATAGTTGTTTGCATACTAAGACTATAAACTTCTTGAAAGTAAGGATTTTGCTTTGGCTTTATTCATGTCCCCAGTACTTAGCACAATACCTGACACATAGTAGGTGTTTAATAAATGTTTATTGACTAATTTATGGAGGAGAGAGAGATTCTGAATAATAACAGGTTAAAATGGAATTACCCATAATTTATTAGACTTTTTAAAGTTGCTAAAAGATTTGATAGAAAATAACATAATAGGAAAGTTTTACATGAACATATACATTTTTACAATATGTGATATTTTGGCAACTGACAATTAGGCTCAAGTTCTGCTAGATCTGTAACTTATCCTTTTGAGCTTGTGAAGTTTATCTTACAAATGAAGGATGTACTTTCCATAACTTTTACAAAAAGCAAGTTAATACCATCTCCCTTAATAAGGAGGTATTTACAAAAAAGAACCAGGGTCTAAATTAGTTCCTGTGTTGTTCTGGGAACAGTCTTTTATAGTTTGGCTCTATCTTGCCTTCTGACTCACCTTGAGCTCCCAGAGAACCTTAGTTAAGGCAAAGGATTGAAAAGTGTGTCTGCTTCACTAGAAGTTAATTGTGTGTGAGAGAAATAAAATGCAGTTTGGAATCCTATCTTAAGCTGATGCATGTAATTTACTCTCCATAAAGCAAGTTTCTAGTTGTCTTTTTTTCTCAAGGGCTGGGCAATCTGTGTAAAACTGTGTATCAGTTTTAATCCAATCAAGCTATATTTGGATTGAACAGCTCCTCTGTTAATGGCATAGGAATTTGTACTTTGAAAATGTCTGTTATTTGCAGTAATATTTTAACATCTCAGTCTTTATAATACAACTGAAATATTGTTGATAAATTTAATATAAGCATAATATTTAATATAAGTAAAAAGTAAAAAGCAAATTGTGAATATCCTTCCAAGATGATTTACTTGTTTAGTCTATAATTTTTACTTTTTTGCAGATTATAGATGTAATAGTAATGATGGTAGTAGCTTTAGCACTTTAAATTTTACAAAGTACTTAACACATATTTTCTCATAAAATACTATAACCTGATGTTAGTGCTTCATTTTTCATCTTACAGATGAGGAAACTGAGGCAGACAGTGCTCAGGTGACTTGCTCAAGGCCATACAATTAATATCTGAGGCAAGATATGAAGTTGTCTTGATGTATAAGGTCTGTGCTCTCTCTATTATGCCATTAACAGCCTTAAAATAATATTGGCTTTGAAATCAATGCACCTAAAGCTTTAACCTGCCATTTCCCAGTTATGTGACCTCAACAGTGACTGTCACAATAAAGCCAAAGATACTAACAATGAAACAAATGAAATTGAATTCTGCAAAATTATAAGAAACAAATTTAACCCCAAGGTTATAGACATGAGGAATACATCCCTTCTATAATGAACAAATGAGGGACTATGGGTGTGAAAGAGTACATACAACATCAGATTTGACTATTGTGTTGATTAGTTTTGCTGCAGTTTTTTTTGTTGTTGTTTGTTTTATTTTTTCCTCTCCTTTGTTACAATAAATGGCTCTGAAATGAGAAGAGTGATTGTTACATCAGTAAATATAGTTGATGTACAAATAAGAGGCATCAATAACAAAATTAATAATCCTTGCCCTACATACCTGAGAGGTTTCTTAGGAGGATTAAATGAGACTACATAAACAAACACAGTTTAGAAGTTAAAAATTACTATATAAGGGAAAGATCAATTTCATTATTAATGCTAAATTCCTCTCCAGATCAGAGTAAAAGTGCTATTAAATTACACAGTAATCAAGCTTCCTACCTATTAGAAGGAAATAGGCAGTTTAGATATGCTTTTGAGATGTCAATAATGGAAACAGAAGAATGTTTTTCCATTCCTAATTCATATTTTGTGATGCTTGTACTAAAGGTTAAATTTAAGCTGCTCTTTACAATAAATGAGTGCTTTGTATGGGTCCCACATTTTATTCAGAAACCACCTCTCTTTCTTGGCCTTTGTTTACTTTACTGAAATATAAGAAAATTATACTATATAAGCTCTGTTCCTCTTTAGCTCCAAAGGTCTTATGTCAAGGGAGTTTATCTTAATAATTTAGAAAGAAGCCAAGACAAGTCTAATTTTCTAATTAAAAAGCAAATTATTAAAAAACAAGTAAATATGAGGAATATGATGGTAATTCTGGTTCATAAATAGTGCTTCCAATTTCTACCAAACTGATACCAAGTTCTGGATCTAAATCTCTATATATTATAATATAATAGCTCAATAGATTTGTCATCTCATTGGTAGAGATATTGGTCCCTCTTTGTGTTGCTCAGTTATTACTTGCTCTGCTTTCCTCGGTACAGCCTGGGAATCATCAAGCTATGAGAGAAAACATTTTAGTATTTAGGGAAAGTCTAGGCCATTTTTTGCTTATTTTAACCTTAATCTTTGACAGCCATGTCCATTGAGCCAATTTGGTATTATTCCTACTTGCAAGTGATTAATTGGATTTAAGTGAGGGAGGGCTGGTGTGGTCCTATTCAAAGAAAAAGGATTAAAAACAACCTGTTAGTAATAGTAACTGCCCTACTGGGGATCCAACTTGTTAGTTCCAATTGGGCAACATAGAACATTCCTTATTTTTCCTCCCTTTTCCCCTCTCTTCAGATTTGGCCATTAATAGATCCATGGTGACTTTTGACAAGAGTTATTTCATTTGAGTGATAAGGTAGAAAGCCAAGTCAGGAACTGAGGAGTAAGAGGGAGAAAGCTGTGAGTGTGCGTAGCTTTTTCAAGGAATTAAATTGAGAAAGAGAGGAGAGATGTGAGACAACAGTTTATGGAGATGTTAAATTATTCTTAAGGATTTTTAAAAATAAAGGTTGCTTATATATCTTTAAAGATAATAGGGAAAGAACTAGTTGTTAGATGAGAGTGGAAGGATAATTAAGGATGAAATCTGCTGGAGAAAAAGATGGAATAGAATCAAGTGCATGAGTAAAATGGTTGGACTTGGAAAGGGGAAGGACACTTCTTTTTTTCAGAGCTCAGGAATGCTAGTCTTGAAAAGAGACAAGAGCAAAAAGTAATATGTGTTGCAGAAGTGATGCTAACTTGCATTGGTAGAGTTTCCTCATCCAAGATTCCCTATAATAATTATAATAATATATTGTATAATAATTATATATAATTACTAAATATGAATACAATGATTATATATTGTCCTATTATATATTGTGACATAATACATTGTGCAATAATAATTATTATATAATTAATATACTAATTCCTAATGATTTCTGTGATTTCACTGGAACTTATTCACATTTTAGTTATATACCTGCTAAAGTCTTTCAAGTCAATCTGCTCTCTTGAGAAAAGAAAATATACTCCAAAGTTTCTAAGTAGACCAAGAGAAATTTGGTTAGATAAAAGAAAAAAAATTGAATATCTTCAATTCATTGGAAATAGATTAATAAGCAAATTATATGAGTAGCAGCTAGGGCCACTAAAGAATAAACACTGGATATAAGAAATTGGATCAGAATCTGAAAAGATCAATTTTTTAAAAAAAGTTGCAATTTTGAAACATTTCAATAATAGGAAAAAATCAACAATTTGTATATTTGTATGATGCCATCTGCTGGGTATCATATAGTCCTATAGCCATTTCTAATTTTATAATAGAACATATGGCATGTAATTAATTTTCACTAGGTTTCTATCACAAGTGTTCATTCTCTACACTAGCATAAAAATATTCCTGCAGAAAGAAACTCCTTAGAAAAGGAACTCATTGTTTTATCCAAATTGTGTTCCTGTTAGCAGTCCTAAAAGTGAGAAAGGAAAATATTCTTTCATTGCATCTTCAAGATAAGACAGTTCTCCATATATATAGTAAGCTCTTTGTGGACCAGTCCTAAGTTTTTCGCAGCTGTTACCCTTGTCAAATCATTTAATTTTTCTTTCAAATTCTTCTTCTTTAAAATGAGTGAGTTAGGGTTGATGACTTCCATAGTTCCTTCTAGTTTTTAATACATTGAATCCACAAACATTCAAACATGATAACCAGAATGAGTACCACCTGTGATAATAGGTAAACAATAGACCCATAATGGCAGAAGAAATGAATAGGTGATTCTCGGACCATGATGCATTAAAACCAATATATAATTAAGATATGGATCTTAACAGGACATTTTAAAGGTATAGCTCAAAAGAATGATGATGAAACTAGGCTGTGGCCTAACTTTTGGTGGAGAAATAATAGATTAGAAGTGCAGAATAAAACATACATTACCAGACACCAACTTTCTAGAATCATTTATAACTTTTTGAGGCATTGGGGCATAAATTGGAATGGGAACAATTTAAATTAATATGTTTTAAGGGAAAGGCTAGTGAGTAGGGGATTATATTTATTTGGCATCCAGGGATGCTGCTCCTCGTCTTGCAAAGGATACAAATGCATTACCAATATAGGTGACTTCTGTTCACTCTAGCCTGCATTTTCAAGATCAATTCATAAAAATTTGATACCCAAATCAAACAAGACACTCAAACAAAAACAAAAAAACTTTACTATATTTATTTGAAGAGAGGTCCCTATAATAGTCAAAATGTAAACACTGTTATAAATATACAGATTAACTACAAAAGACTTATGAAAAAAGGCACTATCTGCATCCAGAGAAAGAAGTGATAGATATATGTAAAGAATGTTTTTAAATACAAATATATATATATATATATATGTGTGTGTGTTATATATATATGCATACATATATTATATAACAATATAATATATATGCATATATATATATTAGTACACACAAACATATTTTTGACTATTGGTATCCACCTTTGAGGGAAGAAAGAAAAGAAGGGACAAAAAGAATGTTACATGCTAACTTTATTATGTATTTAAAAGGGCAAGATATACATAATAGATTTGCAGTTTTATGTGCAGAAATCTTTATTTTACTATGTTATGAAAATGCTTGTATTATTTATATGATATAACAAATTTATGAAAAGTTTAAAATAAAATACAAAAGAAAGAAAGGTCTATTTAATATGAGTTGGAGTAGGGTCAGGGCAAAGAGTTGTTGCAAAGGAGTATGAATGTTTAAAACAAAACAAAAAAAAAAGCATGAAGAAAATATTTGAAATTAAAATAAAATTTTAAATATGTCTAAATACACCCAACTTTAATTCTTATTTCTCAGCATCTCCTGTCCTAGGTACTTAGTGATTTCTTTATATCAGAGAAAAATTTCTTATATACTTTCCCCAACTAAAGTCCTAGAAAGTGCTAACCCTCACAGTAATACCTGTTCTCTAAGAGAGAATCTTGGAGAAAGTAATTCAGAATCCCATGGTGTGAATGTCTAATGCAAGCAATTACAAACATAGCAATTTCTAAGGAAAATATTTGAGATCAGGGGCACATTTCTGCTAGGGTAACACAATCTGATCCAATCCAGTACAGCAACCAGAGTTATTTAAGGAAGTTATTTTTTTTTAATTGTAGTAAGTTTATTTACTTTTAGTATACATTGCTTTATGAATCATGTTGGGAGAGAAAAAAATCAATGCAAAAGGGAAAAATCCATGGGTGAGATTAAAAACAAAGAAGTGAACATAGGATGTACTGATTTACATTTAATCTCCTTGGAATTTTTTCTGAATATAGATGGCATTTTCTGTCCAAATTTTATTGGGATTGCTTTGGATGACTGAACAGCTAAGAAGAGCCAAGCCTTTCATAGGTGATCATTGCACATTCTTGCTATTATTGTATATTATTGTTGCTATTATTGTATTCATGATTCTACTTGTTTCACTCAGCATCAGTTCATGTAAAATTTTCCCATGCCTTTCTATAATCAGTTTTTTATCATATTCCATTTTCTTCATGTACTACAGCTTGTTCAGCCATTCCCCAGTTGATGGGCATCCATACTTTTTACAATTATTTGCTATCAAAAAAGAGCTGCTACAAACATTTTTGCACATGTGGGTCCTTCTACCTTACCTTTTGATTTCCTTGGAATATACACCTAGTTATGACACTATTTATTCAAAGGTATGCATAGTTTATGGCCCTTTGGGCATAGTTACAGATTGCTCTCCAGAATGTTTGAATCATTTTTACAACTCTACCAATAATGCATTAGTGTCCCAGTTTTCCCACATCTCCTCCAACATTTGTAATTATCTTTTCCTATTATTTTAGCAAATTTGAAAGGTATGAGGTGGTACCTCAGAATTGTTTTAATTTGCATTTCTCTAATTAATAGTGATTTAGAGCATTTTTTTTTCTTATAACTGTAGATGGCTTTAATTTCATCATCTAAGGATTGTGTTTTCATACCCTTTGACCATTTATCAATTGGGGAATGACTCGTATTTTTATAAATTTGACACAATTCTTCACATATTTTAGAAATGAGAACTTAATCAGAAATATTGACTTTAAAGATTTTTCGCAACTTTTATTTCTCTTTTACTCTTTTAATCCTTTGTTTATGAAAAAACTTTATAATAAATACTGCTTATTATTTTAAGGAAATCTCACTTTATCCCTCTGCTCTCTAGTGTTTTTATTAGGAATAGGTGCTGTATTTTGTGCAAAGCTTTTTCTGCATGTATTGAGATTATCATATGATTACTGTTGGTTTTGTTATTGATATGGTCGATAATGGCAATAGTTTTCCTGATATTGAACTAACCCTATATTTCTGGTATAAATCCTTCTTGGTCATAGTGTATTACCCTGCTGATAAGTTGCTGTAAACTTTTTGGTAATGTTTTGTTTTAAAATTTGCAACAATATTTATTAGGGAAATTAGTCCATAATTTTCTTTTTCTGTTTTGATCTTTTCTGGTTTAGGTATCAGTGCCTTATTTATGTCATCAAAGTACTCCTTTCTTATCTATTTTTGCAAATAGCTTACATAGTATTGGAATTAATTGGGGGCAGCTAGGTGGCACAGTGGATAGAGCACCAGCTTTGAATTCAGGAGGACCCAAGTTCAAATCTGGTCTCAGACACTTAACATTTCCTAGCTGTGTGATCCTGGGCAAGTCACTTAACCCCAGCCTCAGGAAAAACAAAAACAAAACAAAAACAAACAAACAAACAAAAAAGGAATTAATTGTTCTAATTGGTAGAATTCATTTGTGAATCCATCTAGCCCTGAAGATTTTTTCTTAGTTAACAAGTTAACAACTTGTTCAATTTCTTTTTCTAAAATGGAACCACTTAAATAATTTATTTTTTCTTCTCTTAACCTGGGAAATTTATGTTTTTTTGTAATTATTCATTCATTTTGGTTAGATTATCAGACTTGCTGCCATACAGTTGGGCAAAATAGCTCCTAATTATTGCTTCCATTTCTTTTTCATTTGTATTGAGTTCACCCCTTTCTTTTATTTATGCAGCTGATTAGGTTGTTGTTTTTTTCTTTTTTCTGATCAAATTAGCCAGAAGTTTATCTATTTTGTTAGTTTTTTCATAAAACTAACTCTTATTTGGTTTATGAGTTCTTGCTCTCTATTTTATTCATCTAACCTTTGAGTTCCAAAATGTCTAATTCTGTATTTAATTGGGCATTTTAAATTTGTTTTATTTTCTATATCTTTAATTGCATGCCTAATTCGTTGATCTTATCTTTCTCTATTGTATTTATTAACTATTTAGAGATATAAAATCTCCCCTAAGGATGGCTTTGGTTGCTTCCCATAGGTTTTGGTATGTTATTTCATTGTTATTTTCTAGGATGAAATTATAAAGTTTCTGTGATTTGTTGTTTAACCCACTCTTTATTTAGAAGTGAATTATTTTGACAGCCCTTTTTGTAGTGGCTAGAAACTGGAAATTAAATGGATGCCCATCAATTGGACATTGGCTGTGGTATATGAATGTTATGAGAGACTTACAGGATCAGGAGGTCATTATATACTTCAACAACAATGCTATATGATGGTCAATTCTGATGCACATGGCTTTCTTCAACAATGAAATGAACCAAATCAGTTCCATTTGTTCAATAATGAGGAGAACCAGCTATACCCAGTTATAGAGCTGTGGGAAATGAGTATGCATCACAACATAGAATTTCCACTCTCTCTTTTTTTGTCCAATTGCATTCTTTATTTCCTTCTTAGGTTATTTTTTTACTTTATGTCTAAGTCTGATTTTTCTTGTGCAGCAAAATAACTGTATGGGCATGTATACATATATTATATTTAACATATACTTTAACACATGTTTAAGATGTGTGAGTCTACCTGCCATCTAGAGGAGGGGGTGGGGGAAAGGAGGGGAAAAATTGGAACAAAAGGTTTTGCAAGGGTCAGTGCTGAAAAATGACTCATGCATATATCTTGTAAATAAAAAGCTATAATGATTTTTAAAAATGGATTATTTAATTTTCTATTAGTTTTAAGTCTATCTTTTCCTGGTCATTTATTGAATATAATTTTATTGCATTGTGGTCCAAAAAGGAAGGATTTACTATTTATGCCTTCCTGCATTTGATTATGAGGTTTTTATGCCCTAATATATGGTCAATTTTTGTGTGGGTGTCATGTGCTGATGAGAAAAATGTGTATTCCCTTCTGTCCCTGTTCAATTTTCTCCAGAGATCTATCATATTTAGGTTTTCTAGGATCCTATTAACCTTCTTAGTTTCTTTCTTGTTTATTTTGTGGTTAGATTTATCTGATTCTGATAGGGGAAGGTTAAGGTCCTCCACCAGAATAGTTTTGCTGTCTATTTCTTCATTGTGACTGGCTTAAAATCTCTAGGAATTTGCTTGCTTTACCAAATGATTGCATATACATTTAGTACAGTTACTTCTTCATTGTTTAAATTATCCTTTATCAAGATGTACTTTCTCTCCTTATCTCTTTTGATAAGATTTATTTTTACTTTTGCTTTATCTAAGATCAGGATTGCTATTTCAGCTGAAGCATAATAAATTCTGTTCCTGCCTTTTACTTTTGCTCTGTATATGTCTCTGTGTCAAATGTATTTCTTGTAAAAAAAAAAAATCTATTGTTGAATTCTGTTTTTTAATCCACTGGGAGAGTTTATTCCATTATCATTCACAGTTATGATTACCAGTTCTGTATTTCCCTCCATCCTATGTTCTCCCCTGTATATATCCCTCTCTCTCTCCTCCCTGTCCCGTCATGGTTTTTTGTTTGTTTGTTTGTTTGTTTGTTTGTTTAACCATCCCATTACCTTAACTTTTATCACCTTCCCCCTTTTCTTACTAGTGTTTTTGTTACCCATTCCACCTATTATCTTATCTTTCATCAATCTCTCCACCCTTTTCTTACCTATTTTCCTATTGTTTCTGCCCTCAATTTCTATCCTGTCCCTTTCTTTTCTTTTCTTTTCTTCTTTCTTCCTCTACTTCTTTATAGGATTAAATAAATTTCTATATCCAACTGAAATATTGTTATTCCCTCTTAGAGCCAAAACTGATGAGATCAAGGTTCAGAAAATGGTCATCCCCTTCCCTTTTTTCCCCTCCATTGTAATAGGTCTTTTGAGCCTTTTGGTGTGAACTAATTGTCCCATTATGCCTTCCCTTTCCTCTTTTTTTCCAATATATACCTTTTCCATCCTCTTAATGTATTTTTCTTTGATGTCAGCACATCAGAGTCCATTCATAACTATATCCTCAGTCCATGTGATACCCCCATATGTCTGTTCCAGTGTCAGATATAGTTCTTAAGAGTTTATCTATAGTTCTCTTGAGTCCTCTGTTTGTAGATTAAATTTTCTTTTTAGTTCTGTTTTTTGTTTTTTTGGTTTGTTTGTTTTTTTTCAATAGAAATGATTGAAAGTCTCTTACTACATTGAAGCTCCATTTTCTTCCATAAAAAAATGATGCTGATTCTTGGTGGGTAGTTAATTCTTGGTTGTAATCTCAGGTCTTTTGTCTTTCAGAATAAGGTATCCCAGGCTTTTTGATCCTTTATTGTAAAAGCTGCCAGAACCTGGGTAATTCTAAGTGTTGCTCCATGATATTTGAATTATTTTTGTCTTGCAGCTTGTAGTTATTTTTTTCCTTGAGATTGTAGTTTTGGATTTTGGCAACAATGTTCCTTAGGATTTTCCTTGTGGGATCTCTTTCCAAAGATGATTGATGAATTCTTTCAATGAATATTTCTCCCTCTGTTTCTAGAATATTGGGGCAGTTTTGCTCAATGATGTTTTGCAGAATGTTATCCAGGTTCTTTTTCTGGTCATGGCCTTCAGGTAAGCCAATAATTTTTCAATTGTCTCTTCTGGATCTACTTTCCAGGTCAGCTGTTTTATAAATGAGGTATTTCACATTTTCTTCAATAGTTTCATTCTTTTTAGTTTGACTGATTCTTGCTGTATACAAAGTCATTAGTTTCCATTTGCCCTCTTCTAGTTTTTAATGTGTGATTTTCTTCAGTTACCCATTTGTTTTATTCTACTATTTGTTGTTGTTGTTTTCAGACAATTTTCTTCCTTACTTTTTCAAACTGTTAACTCTCTCATACATACCTTTCATTTCTTTTCTCATTTTTCTTCTACCTCTCTTATTTGTCTTTTCAAGTCTTTTATGAGTATTTCCAAAATGCTTCTTTGGGTTTGAGATCAATTTATGTCTCTCTTTGAGATTTTTTCTGTGGACATTCTGTCTTCATCTGAATTTGTGTTTTGGACTATTCTGTCATCATAGTAGATTTCTATGGTCAAGGTTTGTAAAGTATGGGCTAGCTCCCTGGAGGGTCTCAGGGTCAGACAGAGTCAGGATAAATCAAAGTCCTTGGTCTTTAGGAAGAGAAGTGAAGGAGGTAGGCAAGCTGCCACATAGCTTGCCAAAGATGTGTTCTGGATTCTGGAGTCCAGAGCATCCAGCCTCTATCCATCTCATCCTGCTATCAAGTGACTCTGACTTCTCTCCCCCCACCCTCTAATCCTTGCCTACAATTATCTCACTACCAAACATTCAGCAGGCACATTGGTGAGGAGAGCCATCATCCAAATCTATGCTAATAGAGCCATTGTCTCACATCAAATAGGTAGCCTTAAGTGCTCTCTTGTCTGATTCAGAATTTCAGCCCTCTACAAAGGTTCTTTTCTGTTTCTTGCTCATTTTCTTTCTTTTCCTTTTGGTATTTTTTTTTTTTTTTTTAATAAAGTGGAGCTCTGTTCCTGGGGTAATGGTGGTGTTGTCCCAAGGTTCCTGTGTCACACTGAGCATTGGTTTTGAGCACAAAGGCCCCTTATGTTTGCAGGAAGTAACTTTGCCTGGCCTTTTTAGGAAACAGTCTAGTTTGCCTTCTGAGCTAGGACTGGAAACTGACCATCTGATTTGCTCCTCTACTGAGTCAGGACTAAGGGTCTTAGTTGCTGGCTTGCAGATCCTCTCACCAGCTTTCCCAGAGTCTATCTGACCTGGATTAAATACCCTTTTCACCCCATACAACTGACTTTTCTTGAAGTTTTTTTCAGTCTGTCTTGAGCTGGAGAGTGGTTTCATTTCAGTCAGACTCTGTTCAGAGGCTTGGTTTTATATGGTTTTTGAAGGAAATGTGGAGAAGTCGAGTAAGCTTCCTAAATTTACTTTGCCATCTTGGCTCCACGCTTCATTGCTACTATCTAAGGAAGTTAAAAATAGAGTATTATTTACTGTTGAGAAACATCATTTAGGTGATTGGTTTAGGAGATTATCATCTCTCTTAAAATTATTCCCAGATATTTATCTAGATAGATATCTAGATAGATACATAGATACATAGATTCTATCTAGGAATAGACTTCAACTTTAAAAAAAGATTTAATAAAACAAACAAAAAAAAAATCCTTGACCATAGAAAGCTACAATGACAACAGAGTCAAGAACACAAACTCAGAAGAGGATAGTAGTGGCAAAATGCCTACATATAAAGCCTCAAAAGGGAATATGAATGGGTCTCAGGCTCAAAAAGTTCTCTTGGATTTAATTTTTAAATAAGACAGGTAGAAGAAAAATTGAGGAAAAGAAATGAGAACCATGCAGCACAATTATGAAAATAAAAGTTAACAGCTTGAAAAAGAAAGCACAAAAATATATTGAAAAAAACAACTCCTTAAAAATAGACTTAGTGAAATTTCTTTTGAAATATGCTGAAAAAAAAAACAGCTCCTTAAAATATATTTGCCAAAATGGAAAAAGAAGTAAAAAAAGAAAATAATTCATTAGAATTCATTAAAAAATGGACAAGTGGAAGCTAATGATTCTATGAGAAATCAAATATCAAACAAAATTTTAAAAAAGAAAACAATCAAAAATGTAAAATGGAAGAAAATATAAAACCTCATTGGAAAAACAGTGGATCTGGAAAACAGATCCAGGAGAGATAACTTAAGAATTATTGGAGTACCTGAAAACCATGATCAAAAGAAGATAACATCTTTCAAGAAATCATGAAGGAAAATTACTATGATGTCCTAGAACCAAAGGGTAAAATAGTCATTGAAAAAAATCTACTGAACAACTCCTGATAGAAACCTACCTTCCTTCCTTCCTTCCTTCTTTCCTTCCTTCCTTCCTTCCTTCCTTCCTTCTTTCCTTCCTTCCTTCCTTCCTTCCTTCCTTCCTTCCTTCCTTCCTTCCTTCCTTCCTTCCTTCCTTCCTTCCTCTCTTCCTTCTCTCTCCTTCCTTCTTTCCTCCCTTCCTTCCTTCTTCCTTTCCTTCCCTTTCTTCCTTATTTTTTCCTCCCTTCCTTCTTTTCTCCCTTTTTTGCCTTCCTTCCTTTCTTCCTGCCTTCCTTCCTTCATCCATTCTTTCCTTCCTTCTTTTCTCTCTTCCTCCCTTCTTTCCTCCCTTCCTTCTTTACTTTTCTTCTTCCTTCCTCCCTCTCTCCCTTTCTTCCTTCCTCCCTTCCTCTCTCCCTTCTTTCCTTCTTCCTTTTTTTCCCTTCCTCCCTCCTTTCCTTCCTCTGTGCATATAGCTTATCATACCCATACCTACAGATGCTCTTAAAAGCATTTTTTTTGGATCTTAAATCAAAACCAATATGATTCTCCTTGGCCATGAATAGGTCTTAGGCCAAGTTCCATTTAGTCTTTGTTTGGATCCTGATTGACATTGAATATAAATAGAGTCATTTCTGCATTAAACAGAAACCTTGAGGTCTTTCCCTCCCAGGTTGATTAATTCTTTTACTTGGATTTTTTTTTTTTTGGGGGGGGGAGGAGGGGACTAGATGAAAAAGGAAATTCTTTGCCTCAATTGCTACCTTGTCTTAATCACTGAATGGGGACACAGCCTCAATCAAATCTGTTGAAGACTTTAGCATAAAAAGGCCAAGATCTCCTATTTTATCCAGAGCCATCTCCATTTATCCTGATCTATATCTGACCACTGGACTCAGATGCCTCTGGAGGGGAAATTGAGACAGATGATCTTGCCCAGTCTTTCCTCCTTAAATCTAATTCATTTGCATCTTATGGCATCATCTCCTTAATGTCATGGTCCTCTTTCAGAAGGAAGGACAAACAGAAAAAATGCCAAAGACTCTAAAATGAAAACTCTAGGAATATTGTAGCTAAATTCCAGAATTATCAGATTAAGAAGAAAATACTGCAAGCAGCCAGAAAGAAACAATTTTGAAAAATTGAAGAAACACAATCAGGATTTCCTAGGACCTAGTAGCTTCCACATTAAAGTATCAAAGGGCTTAGTATATTATATTCCAGAAAGGAAGGGAGTTTGGACTACAACCAAGAATCAACTACCCAGAAAGATTGAGCATTATCTTTCAGGGCAAAAGATGGACATTCAATGAAATAGGGGGTTTTCAATCATTTCTGATAAAAAGACCAGAACTGAACAGAGCATTTGATCTTAAAATACAAAACTCAAGAGAAGCATAAAAAGGTAAACAGGAAAGAAAAAATGCTATTTAAAGGTTAAACTGTTTACATCCTTACACCTGTTTCCATTCCCACATGGGAAATTGATACTTGTAATTCATGAGAACTGTATCTTTGTCAGGGCATTAGAAGGGTGGGGTATAAGTTGACTTTAATGTGATGATATAAAATAGAAATTGAAGGGTGGACAAAGGATTGTATTGGGAAAAGAGGAAAGGGGGGATAAAATGGGGTAAATTACATCACACGAAGAAGCACAAAAACCTATTACAATGGGGGAAAGGCTATAGGGAGATAAACATTCTTAGAATCTTAATCTCATTGGATTTGACTTAAAGAGAGAATGACATACATATTTAATTTGGCACAGAATTTTTTCTCAGTCTATAGGGATGTAGCAGAGGAAAAGAAAAAGAAAAGAGGAGATTGATAGAAGGGAGGGCAGATTGAGGGAGGCGGGAGTCAGAAGTAAAACACTGGTGAGGAGGGAAAGAGTGAAAACAGAGAGAAAAGTATAAATGGTGAAAAATAGGATAAAGCAGAGAAATTCAAAGTCTGGTAAATTAAAAGCACTAATGCAATTTATTCTGAAGAGGAGATTAAAATGTGACTCATCAATACATCTTAAAGCATAATAAAAAAGAAGATAAAATTGGTTACAACTTTTTCAATTATTCTATTGTTAAAACAAAAGGTTTATCTTAAAAAGAGAGAGAGAGAGAGAGAGAGAGAGAGAGAAAGAGAGAGAGAGAGAGAGAAGCCTGTATTAGAGAAAAGGAGGAATTTTCTGGCTAGGATGATGTTATTTGTGAATTGTTTGATATTATTGTTTGTTCATTTTTTAAAGGACCATGACATAAAGAAGTTGATGCCATGGCATGCAAGAGAATTGGATTTAAGTGAGGGAATGCAAAAGTTACCAAAAGAACTATCAAAGGTACCAGCCTTACTTTGTCTTCCAGAGCCATCTGGGTCCAATGGCAAGATAAAGATCAGGAGGACTGGAGATAAACCTGGAGGTAGTAGGAGACCTTTGACCTTTTAAAGCTGAGATCCTTATCAGGTCTCAATTTGTCTGATGCAAATATACAGAAAATTATACAGAAAGGAAAGAATGGGGGGGGTGAGAACTCATGGGCTTGTGGAAAAATTACCTCAACCAATGAACTTACTCCTTTTAAAGGTTGTGTAAACTCCCTTTCATTTATAAACTCCTCCTCAGAAGTTCAAAGGGGTAAACTCCCCTTAAAGGCCGGAACCAAAGGTGTGAACTAGAGAATTGTTAAGTACTAACTTAGCACTCTGTAAGAACTTAACATCTCCCCCTTTCTTTTGATTTAGAATATAGGGTGGTCATGATCTTGAAACATAAATCCATCAATATGGGAGGAATTACACATAATTACATAAATTACATAAACACATAATAACATAGTAACATAATACATGCTAGAAGTATGTAATAAATAACATGATCATATAATCATAAATTGAGAATTTATAAATGTCCTTAAGTCCATTGTCCATTAGTCTCATCTTGTGTTAGGAAATCTAATGATTCCTGCTGGTTTTAAAGTTCTTTTAACAGTCTTATCTTGTGTTAGGGAATCTTTAACAGTCTCCTTATCAGCCATGCTCTTTCAGTATCAGATGTTTCTTAGATCATCTTCTTTGTTTTGAGGTTTTTTCTCTTTTTCTGTCTCTCTCCAATGGACAAGGCAAATATGACCCATCTGATTCCTTCTCTGTAATGTGCTGTTGTCTTCAGAAGCTGCCAACTGCTCTCTGGGAGGAGATCTGCTGTGTCAAATCTCTCAGACAGATTCTTCTTCCTGTAGAGAGCCAACTTCCCTTCCTGCAGAGAGCAGCCTCAAGTCTCGTCCAGACAAAACTCCCTCTTTCCTCCAGAGCTGCCCTCTTTTATCCTCCCAGAGAATGGGCATGGGATAATGCAAGGGCTTCTGGGAAAAATTACTTCAACCAATGAACTTGCTCCTTTTAAGCATGCAAGCTCTTCCTCAGGAATTCACAAGTAAAAGCCCAGTAAAAGGCCAGAACTAGAGAATTGTCAAGTACCGACCTAGCACTTAGTAAAAACCTAATATCTCATTATCTCATTAGCACTTAGTAAGAACCTAACACTTCTCCATCTGAAGAAATACAAGCAAACCCTCTCCCCCAGGCAGTTAACCTATCTGGTCCCTTCCATTCACCACTTTTCTGGGTCTCTGGAGCTGCTCACAATGGACACTGCCCTTCTGGTGTATTATAAAACCTGTCTTCTGGAGCCAGTGCATCTTTGTCAAAAATTAGAAAAGTAATGTTATAGAGAACTAAATTTAGAAGTTCTCTAGCATTACCTGTGGCTCCCCCTTTCTTTTGTTTTTGGAGGAGTGTCTTAATGTCTCTGTTTCTTCTCTCTACCATTGCCTGACCTTGTGGATTAAAATGTATGCCAGTGGATTGCCACGAGGATTCTTCCCTGGAGGGAGTGTAGGAGCATGGAAAGGAAGGCAAGCTGTACAGCTTTTTACTATGCTCCTAACTTCCTCTCTTGTTATTCCAAATTGTAAACGTAAAGCTCGAGCAGCCTGATGATATTTAGAATGAGATTCTTGTGCTTCCTGAAATAAAGGAGTACTGTCTAACATAGTTAAAAGGCTATCTGCCTTTGAATTTCCATCAAAAATATGACCTGGAAGTCCACTATGTGAGTGGACATGCAAGATATATTTACATCTCCTGGGTAATAAGTAAGAGCTAGCATTATAGCAAACAATTCATTCTGCTGAGTGGACTTAAAAGGAGTCCTGACTACTCTTTTTATGATTAAATCGTGAGAGTATGCAGCACAAATATTTTCTTTGGAGGCGTCTGCAAAGATTGTTGGTCCTTTAAAAGGAACCTTAGAAACCTTTTCTTCAAAAATCCATCGCCAATTATGTAGTAGCTGGGTTATCTTTAATGGAGACCCATGTGCAAAATTTGGAGCTGTGACCAATAAAATTTGCCATTCTGGGATGGTCTCACAGCATACATTAATTTGCATGTTAGTATAGAATGTGTATATTTTTTCAGGACTTATCCCAGATAATTGTACAACTCTCTTAATGGCCTTTAAGGAAATTCTAGCCACAAGCACTGGGGGTAAGGAGTAAGGCTTTGTTCTGGTTGTGCTGGGAGGTTCACCCACTCTATCACACTGTCTCCTTGATAAAGGACTGCTGTGGGTGCCTCTTTCGTAGCAAAAACTGATATTTCCAAGGGTTTTTGAGTGACTCTCTCAACCACATTGGATAAAGCCAGTTCAACTTCTCTCAAAGCCTCTTGTGCTTCTTTTGTAAGCTGGCATGGTGAATTTAAAGCACTGTCTCTCCTTAAAATGTCATATAGAGGTTGCAGTTGATTGGTAGTTAAGCCTAACACTGGACGCATCCATTGGATATCTCCTATTAATTTTTGGAAATCATTTAAGGTGTTCAACTTCTCTGTTCTTAAAGAAAACTTTTGTACTGTGAGTGTCTTAGGATATAGTTCATAACCTAAATATTGAAAAGGAGCATGTCTTTGAATTTTTTCTGTAGCTATATGCAATTTGTAGTACTTTAGCGTTTGCATGATCTTTTGTAGACATGCTTCTAACATTTATTCCTCAGGTGCACATCCCAAAATATCATTCATATAATGTAACAATATTACTTTTGGAAATGCTTTTCTTACTGGAGTAAGAGCAGCAGCAACATATATTTGGCACATAGTAGGGCTGTTTTTCATTCCCTGTGGCAAAACTGTCCATTCATGTCTTTTATAAGGCTCAGCCAAATTAACACTAGGCACTGAAAAAGCAAATCTTTTCATATCCCCCTTATCTAGAAGGATAGAATAGAAACAATCCTTAATGTCTATAACTCAAAGAGGCCATTCTCTTGGCAACTGAGTAGGAGATGGAAGTCCAGGCTGAAGAGTTCCCATAGTTTCCATCTGTTCATTTACTCTTCTTAGATCAATTAATATCCTCCATTTTCCAAATTTCTTTTTCATCACAAATACTGGGGAATTCCAAGGACTTAGAGAAGGCCACAAGTGTCCTTGGTCAAGTTGTTCTTGCACTATGTCTAATAAGGCCTGAATTTTAAGTTGTTAAGGGCCTCTGTACTACCCACACTGGTGAATCAGTCTTCCACTGAATAGGAACCAGTGAAAGTGCAGGTAGGCCTTCAACAGCAGCCTTGCCTAAAAAGCTGAAGTGCTTATTTGTAATCTTATCTGTTGTAAAATGTCTCTTCCTGACAGACTGATGGGGATTTTTTCAACCACAAAAGGAGTAAAAACTCCTGTTTCACCTTCAAATATCCATCTTAAAGGCCTAGCACTAACTTCTGCAGCTATTGATCCTCCTACCCCAGACATGTAGATGTCTGCATTAATCTTTGGCCAGTGACTGGGCCAGTTGGCACCTCTAATAACAGTATGATCTGCACCCGTGTCTACCAATCCCTCAAATGGTATTCCATTTATATAAATAATAAGCATAGGTCAGGCAGCTGTCACAGCTGCTGTCCAATATATTCCTGGATTTTGTTCATTGGAGTCAGAATCTAGGCGACTATCACCAGATTGCTTATTAGGGGTACATAACAATAAGCCTGATGCTACTACTTCTCCTGGTTGATAAATTATATGTTGTCTACCTGTGTTAGTGACTGGGATATTAGCTACACATTCTCCAGTTTCCTATATCAGTGTATGGATGTACACTGTTTTGTAAGCACTCTCAGAAGGTGAAATGGTCAAGCCTACTGTGCCTGGAGGCAAAGGATCCATAGGCTGAACAGGAACAGATTTCACTTCTCCAGGGAATATCTCAGTAGTCTCTACTGCATACAACTTTATTTTTCCTAATTTCAATCCCTTTCTTCCATCTGATTGCCTTTTGGCTGATTGATCATGTCTTAAATTTCTCTGGATGTAACCTCAGCTGCCATCATGCTCCACTTGGGGAGCTGAAGCTGGGCCCCACCTCTCATTTCCCTGGGTCAATCTATATTCGAAGGCCCAGTGGAGACCCTTGTGACATTTTGGACATGGAGTTTTAGGTCTTCTCTCACCCTGTCTTCTCACTGTATCTCCATATCTACACTGAGCTCTTAGATGTCCAATTTTTCAAAGAATTTCGCTAGAAGTCCTTTGCCAAGAGAGACCCTGTCTTTCCATGTTCATCATAGTCTGGGTGTAAAAAGCATTTGTTCCCACTGTAGCACATCATCTTATTATCTCCTCTAAAGAAGCATCTTTGTCTAATCCCCATATAATTATTTTGCAAATCTCATTGGCATTTTCCTTAGCCAGATGTCTGCAATTATTTCTGTAGCTGCATTTTCTCCAATAGTTCTTTTGACAGCAGTTTGCAGACGTCCCACAAAATCCACAAAAGGTTCGTTGGGACCTTGCTCTATTTTAGTGAAAGCCTCTCCCTAATCTTTCTGTCTGGGGAGGGAACCCCAAGCTTTTATTACAGACTTAGCAATTTTTGCTCATACACTGTCATGGGATAATTAATCTGTTCTGAATTCTCTACACACTGACCTTCACCAGCTAATTGCTCAAAAGTGAATTGTGTTTTAACTCCTATTTCCAAATTGCATCTGACTTGGATCTTACATAATTCATGAAACTCCACAAGCCACAGTAAGTTTTGTCCAGGTTCTAGACATGTCCTTGCTATGGATTTCCAGTCATTCGGGGTTAGGACTTCATAAGACAAACCATCTAGTAACATTTTAACTTAAACTGATGTAGCCCCATAAAGGGTACAACCTTTTTTCAAATCTTTAATTTTATTCAAATCTAAAGGTATATATTTTCTCCTTTTTTGACCTACAGAGTCAATCCCTTCAATCACAAGATATGCATGTATAAAATCACTTATATCCTGTCCTTCTCTCTTAGTTTTAACCAATTTTTTTTTCTAATCTTGTCATAGGCTACTTAACAGGCATTTCTGTTTGTATTTCTGCCTCTTCCCCTCCTCCTTCTTGCTCCACTCCTGAAGGGTTAATTGAGGCAGGAGATGGGAAATGCTCCTATTGCTCAGAATTGTACTTAATTTCATTACTATCTGATTCATCCTTTTCACCTAGTTTAGTTGACACCTCCCTTTCTGGCTCCTTTAGTCTAACAATTTTTAAAGCCATTTGGTTAAACTGTAGGTATGAAGTGTATCTTTGGAAATTAAGTTTGGTTTAGAACTGTAGTGTTCATTTAATTGCTCTCCTACTAATTTCCACTCATCTGATCCAATTTTTTTTTTTCCAGAGAAAAACAAGGACATATGACCTGCACAGTTTTTAAAAGTTCAGTAATCTCCTCCAAAATTATAATCAATCCTTGGCTTTTCATAACCTTAATAATGTTCTCTAAACATTTTCCTTGAACAGAAGGCATTTGCCCCATTTCACTGAAATTCTACTTTAGCTCTTTAACAAAGTTTCCTTGTTACTCACGCTTCTGGGTCAGAGAAACTTTTTCACTGAGATCTGGATCAGAGACTTTTCCACTGGAATCAGAATCTTGTCTGTCCCTGTTCCAGTGCCAAAATTGTGAAGGTCTGGACTAGCTCCTCTGAAGGGCTCAGAATAAGTCCTTGTCAGGATAAGCAAAAGTCCTTGCCCCACATTGGGTGCCAAATTATAAAGTTCTGTTGTCTCTCAATTATAATCCTTCTCTGGAAGGAGATCTCTTTTCTGTATAATCTTTTCCTCTGTGTGCAGGTTTCTTGGGAGGCTTCTGGAGCCTCCAGCCAGAGAGAAGGTAGAATTTCAAATCCTCTTCTTCCTGAATCCTGGCTCTGAATCTCCTCAAGTTTCCCTGAAGTTCTCTCAGCAAGTCTTGTCCTTCCTCAATCCAGACTCCTCCTCTAGGCCGCCATCCCAACTCTGACCTAGAGTAGACTCATGCCTTGCTCAATGTTGTCTTCTTTTATCCTCCCAGAGAATGGGTGTGTGAGAACTCAAGGGATTGTGGGAAAATTACTTCAACCAATGAATTTGCTCCTTTTAAAGGTTGTATAAACTCCTTTTCATATGTAAACTCCTCCTCAGAAGTTCAAAGGGGTAAACTCCCCTTAAAGGTCAGAACCAAAGATGTGAACTAGAGAATTGTTAAGTACTGACTTAGCACTTAGTAAGAACCTAACAAACACTCAATGAGAAATGAAGGGTAGATAAGAAATTAGGGAAGCAGAGCCAATATGTGGAGGCTGCTGACAGAAGCCCAGTAAGGAGATATACCTAAAAGAAACTTTTTAAGGACTGTATAAAGAGAACAAAAGTGAGCAAGAGCTATTCTACCTTTGTTCCTTGTTCCCTTGTTCTTGTAACGGAAAAGATTCCCTGGAGCTCTTTCTCAACTCCCCCCCCAAAAAAAAAAAAAACAATCTTTTTATATAATGACTCTAAACAAAGTCTAGAGTGGCAGAATCCACAAAAAGATGAAGTGAAACAATTTTTCAACCAAGATAAATTAGAAGGCTAGGAGGAAAGAGTTGTTGCCCCAGAGAGTGAAGCTCAGTTAAGTGCAGGTTGCCAGTGCAGACCCTGCCCCAGAAAAAGGGGAAGGTCTGGCCCAACTGAAACAGTAACAGCAGTGGTGGTTTTAAACTGCTCATGAATGCATGATGACCAACTATGAAAGACTTGGTTCTTCTCAGCAGTTCAGTGATCCAAAGCAATCCCAATAGACTTTGGACAGAAATTGCCATCTGCATCCAGAAAAAAGATCTAAGGAGATTGAATGTAAATCAACATATGCTATATTCAGTTCTTTTTTCTGTTTATTTTGTTTTTTCTCTCTCCAATAATTTTTTCCCTTTTTCTCTGATTTTTCTCTCTCAACATGAATCTTAAAGCAATATATATTAAAAATAAATAAACTTACTACAATAAAAAAAGATCATATTATCTTGGAAGATCTGAAAATTTAAAGATCCTAGAAGTTTCTCTGAAAAAAAGTGGCACAAAACCAGTGAAGCTTGAAACAGTGAACCCATCATCCTGGAAGCAGAGCCCTACTTTAACAAAGAGTAAAAAGTCAAGTAATAATAGACTAGGAAAATAACAATAGAAAAAAATCCTGACCATAAAAAATTGCTATGGTGTCAAAGAAAGATCAAAACTCATACTCAGAAAGAAATAACAAAATCAAGGGTCCTACATTCAAAGTTTCCAAGAAAAATATGTGAATTGACATAAGGCCATGGAAGAGCTCAAAAAGGATTTTGAAATCTCAGTAAGAGAAATAAAGGAAAAACTGGGAAGAAAAATGAGACTGATGCAAGAAAATCATGAAAAATATGTCAACATCTTGGTATGAGAAAAATACACACAAAAATACTGAATAAAATAGCACCTTAAAAAAACAAACTAAATAAAGGAAGTACAAAAAATCCAATGAGAAGAATGCCTTCAAAAAGCATAATTGACCAAATGGAAAGAGAGGCACAAAAATTTACCGAAGAATAAAAGTTCTTATTTATTTGTATTTATTTAATTATTTTTTTTGGGGAAAGGGGTGAGGCAATTGGGGTTAAGTGATTTGTCCAAGATCACATAGCTAGTAAGTGTTAAGTGTCAGAGGTCAAATTTGAACTCAGATCCTCTTGACTTCAAGACCAGTGCTCTATCTACTGTGCTACCTAGCTGCCCCCCCAAAAAAAAATTCTAAAAGATAGAATTGGCCAAATGGAAAAGGAGGTACAAAAGCTAACTGAAGAAAATAATTCCTTAAAATTTTAATTGAGCATGGGGCAGCTAGCTGGTGTAGAGGATAGAGCATCAGCCCTGAAGTCAGGAGGATCTGAGTTTAAATCTGATCTCAGACATTTAATACTTCCTGGCTGTATGATTCTGGGCAAGTCACTTAACCCCAATTGCCTCAGGAAAAAAAAATTAGAATTGAGCAAATGGAAATGAGAATTTAAGAAACAATAAACAAAAACAACAACAACAAAAAATGAACTATCTCATTGGAAAAACAATTAACCTAGAAAATAGATCCAGGAGAGAGAATTTTAAAATAATTAAAGTGCCCAAAAGCCATGATTTAAAAAAAGAAAAACAAGAAAAGAACCTAAATATCTTTTTTTTTCCAAGAAATTATCAAGGAAAACATCCCTGATTTTCTAGAACTAAAGAGTAAAAAAGAAATTAGAAGATAACTTCCTGAAAGAGATCCCAACATAAAAACTCCCAGGAATATCATAGCCAAATTCGAGAGTTCCCAGATCAAGGAGAAAATATTGCAAGCAGCCAGAAATAAGCAGTTCAAGTATAGTAGAGACACACTCAGGATAACAGAAGATTTAGAAGAGTCTACATTAAAGGATCAAAAGATTTGAAATATAATATTCTGGAGGGCAAAGGAGTTAGAGTTACAACCAAGAATCACTCCCCCAGGAAAACTGAGTATAATTTTTCAATGGAAAAATGAATATTCAGTGACATACAGTATTTTCAAGTATTGTTGATGAAAAGACCAGAGCTGTACAGAAAAATTTGTTTTTGAAATATAAGACTGAAGAACAGCATAAAAAAAGAGGTAAATAAAAAGGGAAGTCATAAAGGACTTTAAAAAATTAAATTACTTACATTCCTATATGGGAAGATGTTACTTGTAACTCATAAGAATTTTCTCATTATTAGGGCAGTTAAAAGGTATATATGGACAGAGGACATAGGTATGAATTTAATATGAAGGGATGATATCTTAAAATATGTATAATTAAGAGAGGAGAGAGGATTATACAGGGGAAAGGGAGAGATAGAATGGGATATATTATCGCACATTAAAGAGGAAAGAAAAAGCTTGTACAATGGAGGGAATGAGAATTTCTCATGAAAATTGGCTCAGAGGAAATACCATTCACATTCAATTGGGTACAGAAATTTATCTTACCAAACAGAAAAGTAGAAAGAGAAGGTGATTAGAAACAGGAGTAGTGATAGAATGGAGGACAAATTTGAGGAGGGGGCAGTCAAAAGTTAAATAATTTTGAGAAGGAACAGCGTTAAAGGAAACAGAGAATGGAATAAAGGAGTGAGGGAAATACAATTAGCAAGAGTAATTGTGAAAAAAAATAAAGCAAGTTTCTCTCATAAAGACCTCATTTTTCAAACATATAGAGAATTGAATCAAATAATGCACATAAGAGCCATTCCCCAATTGATAAATGATCAAAAGATATGAGCAATTTTCAGATGAAGCAATCAAATCTATCTATAGCCATATTAAAAATGTTCTAAATCACTAAACTTGGAGAAATACAAATCATAACAAATTTGAGGTACTACTTCATACCTATTAGATTGGATAAGACAGAAAAAATAACAAATATTGTAGGCATGGGGGAAAATGTTACATTTTTACAATTTACAGTTTCATTATTGGTAGAATCGTGAACTGATTCAACTATTCTTTAGAACAATTTGGAACTATGCCTGAAAGGCTATAAATCATGCATACCCTTTAACCTAGCAATACTACTACTAGTTCTGTACTTCAAAACTGATTTTTAAAAAAAAAGGATAAATATGTACAAAAATATTCATAGCAGCCATTTCATGATGGTGAAGAACTAGAAATTAAGAGGGTGGTCATCAATTGGGGAATGACATAACAAATTGTGTCATGTGATTATGATGGAACACTACCATGCTATAAGAAATGATGAGTAGGATATTCTTAGAAAAGCCTGGAAAGACTTTCACAAGCTAATGCAAAGTAAAATATGCTGTGTACAAAGTAACAGAAATATGATAAAATGATTAGCTTTGAATGACTTAGCTAGTCTTAGCAATATAATGATCTAAGACAACTCTGAGAGACTTATGACAAAAATTGCTGTCCATCCTCAGAGAAAGAGGTGTAGGGGGAAAAGATCCCATAATTCAGTTTTATTCATGATATGGAAAGAATTATAAACTGTTCAATACATTTTGTGTTCAGGTGGTTTACTTAGCTAGGATACATAGAGGAGAAAGAAGAAACACTGTCCTCTGAAACAGAATCCTATCATAGGCTCTTCCAAGATACAGCCATCTCCAGAGCCAAGCAAAGAGTTACCTCATTTCAGTCCATCCATTCTGTGTGAGTGGAAAGTTGGCAGCCAGACCTCCAATTTATTAGTTTTTGTGATTTGTTGTCTTGCTTGAGTAAGCATTAAACAGAAGGAAACCTCTCTCTCTAGGTGAAAAATTACTTTCAAATTTTCCACTTAGGAAATTTAGTCCTGGTGCTTTTACTGGAGACTAAACCTGAAGTATAACCCCAGGGGGGGTCTGCAAGATGCCAAGATAACCATAGTTCAGGCCTTTCTATGTACAGCAATCTTGCTAGTATTTTTATCATTTCTCCTCTACTGCAATACTGTTTTATTTTTTTATTCTGAAGGTTTAAATGACTTTGAAAGCTTTTGTATAAATAGACCTCTCTTGAAATTCCAATGTACATCTTTTTTTTCCCCCTTCTTCCTATTGATTTACCTTGTAATTTATTTCTTTATTTCTGACATATTTCACTTAAGTTGCCAAATAAGGGGGTTGGGAGAAGCTGAAAACAGAAAACTATAATTAAATCAAGATGGGAAAAACAGAAAGTATTGCATATATGTGTATTTACATACATAGACATACATGTGTGTAATATGCACATATGTTTTTATAAATATACACACACATATAAAATAAAACATGAGATGGGTCACCAGTAAAAGAGAGAAGTGGTGAGTGATAGGAAGTGATAGGAAGGCAAGTGATAGGAAGCTGAAGTTAAAGGACTGTCCTGGTTTAATTTTTGTAAATAATAATCAGAGACTGCTTTCATCCAGTCTATAGCAGCTCATTCCTAGTGCCAGGAAATAGTATATTATTACTTCTTAGCTGAATGATTCACTAAAGTTGGAGTGGAGGACAAGGCAGACAGACAGTGCTATCCATAGCAAGGTCTTTAATGAGACAATGCAATGTTCAAACTGCACATAGCGCAATATTTTTCTCCTCTGCACAATCTATATTAAGTCGATATCCCACTAAAACCCAACATTTGTTGCATTTTTCCAATTTAGCTTCTGTCAATGTCCCTAAAAGTGCTGAGCCCATCAGACTGCCTTCTCCCACACAAATTTCAATAACCGTGGAGTGAGAAATGCCATTAGCCAGTATCAAAGCTTTTAAACAAACAGCAAGTCTTCCCTCCTCATCCGATTTACTTCTGTTCAGTTGTCTTCTCATCAAGAATTATAAAAATATATGAAGCTGTCTTCCCAAGTAATATGGTAAGAGGGCATTTATTTACTGAAGAAGCAAAAGATAGAGAAAACAATGTGCTAGGGGGCTTTTTACAGTGAGCCTAGGCCAGATTTAAGAGGGTAGAATATCTCCAGGTCACAGAATGGGATTCAAATGGGTTCCTTCAAATGTCATTATGACTGAATTCAAACCTTTGATTCAACCCATTACAAAACCACTACAAACTAACCCATTACAAAACAAACAAAAAAGCACTGTGTCCAAGGAAATTGGAGAAGATAAAATAAAGTAGTCATTTCAAGGTTGGAGAATACATCTAGTTACAGGGGAAAATAAAAATTCAAAGGTAAAAAGAAGTCACAGCTTCCATAACAATAACTTATTTTTATAAAGCTTTAAAAATATATAAAGCATTTTGCTTGTAATATCGCTGTGAGATAAGTAGTATGAGTATTGTTATCTCCATTTTGCAGATGTAAACCAAGGTTGAAAGGGGTTAAATGACTTAGGATCATAAGCTCAAATATTTCAACCTGAAAAGGGTGTCAGATACCATGAAGACAACTCTCTCATTTTATATGTAACAAAGATTTCAAGTATCAACTCCCCCAAAAAGGCCTATCTTCACCATTAGGTAAAGAAAAAGACTAGAAATATTAAGTATTTTTAAAGAATATTCTGGATTGGAGAGCAAGGTGCTTTTATTACAAATCATTATATCTTTAGGAAGCATTTTCCGTCTATGCAGGTTGGCAGCAGACAGATTCAGTACTCTTATGCTCATCTCTGTTATCTATTGACCCTATTATCTAGGTTCATAGAGCAAGTTATAGAACTAGAATTTGAACCCAAATCTCTGCTAATTTGAGATCTGTTGTTCTTTCTACTAAGCATGCTAGTTATGTAAAAGTTATTAAAACCATTAACATAAAAATCATCCAAGTCTAAGTTCTGGAAGAAATTAAATAGTGATTCTAAAAGAGGTTTCATTTTTTTTCTTTTAAATTTAATTTAATTCAAGCCTAGTAGTAGAAATTACCTGAAGTAGACATTTTGTTCTTAGATTCTATACAAAGGCATCCAGGGGAGGAGACAGAGATGGAGATGGCAAGAATGAATGGATAGAGAGGGAAGGGTACCAACAAGAGTCAAATGATCAAAACAAACAAATAAAACTCATATTTTATTACATTCCTCTTGTGGGCTAAGTCCTCTGAATTCTATTATCCCCATTTTAAAGATGAAGAAACTGAATCTTAGGGAGGTTAACTGATTGGCCCCAGATCACACTAATGAGAAGTGACAGAATCAATTTTCAAACCTCAGGTCTAATGAACATAGCACGTATTCCTTATATATTATGCCAATGGTTCTCAAATGTTTTATTCTCCGACCTTTTATAATCCTAAAAATACTAAGACTTCCAAAGAGCTTTTGCTTAAATAAGTTTTGCCTATTAATATTTATCACATTAGAAATTTAAAAGGATATATTTTAAATATGAAGTCCTTTAAATGCTAATAAAATTACATAAATAAACATAAATAAGTTTATGAAAAATATATTTTATAAATATACATATATTTAAAATATATTAATATATTTACTAATTATTAATACATTATGTTATAATCATACATTATATTATTTTATATGTTAATATAAATATGTTAAGATATAATATATTTTATAAAACTAAAAATCAGTGAGAAAGCATTTTACTTTTTTGTTTGCAAATTTCTTTAACATCTTACTTTATAGAAGACATCTGGGTTTTCATATCTGCTTCAGCATTCAGTCTATTGCTTTATGTTGTTGTGAGTAAAATTTCTGAAGAAAATTTGGCCTCCCACAGATATAACTATGACATTACATTTAGCTTCCTGTTTTACTTATATGACTAGAATAGATGTATTTAAATATTCCAGAATTATTTATCCAAATCATATATTATATATTTAGATCTGGAAGAAATCTTTTTATGATGAGGAAACTGAGGGCCAGAATGAATGTTATCCTTCAGAATAGTGAACTTGGGAGAAGATACTTATTCCCAGATATTGTCATTGTTTGAAACATGCTTAGGCTTTACAGAATAAGCCACTTGAGATTAAATAGCCTCATTACTTGATTATAGCACATTTCATTTTAGAGATGTCTAACTTGTAACTAAATAATTTTTGATTATTTCCAAAAATCAAAGCAAACCTCAGTAGACAAATATGTACTTTATTAAAAAAACTCATCACAAGGTTCTTACATTCTATTTACATTATTGCAGTCATGTAAAATTTCTGGGTATAAAATTTTTAAAAAGAACCTCAGAGATCTTATATTCTGGATCAGAATAAAAATCTTCTTCACTCTTGAGCAGTAGTCATTTAGTCCACTTGAAAATTTCCTAAAATAGGAAATCAACATATTGCTTAACCCACTACATTTAGAGGCACAATGCATAGACAGAAGACCAGATCTGAAATCAATAAGACCTGAATTCACATCTGGCCTTAGACATTTATTAGCTGTGTGACTCTGGGAAAATCATTTAACCTCTGTCTACCTCAGTTTCCTCAAGTATAAAATGGGCCTAATAATATCACCTATCTCCCAGAGTTGTGAAGATCAAAAGTATCATCTCTTGTAAAGTCCTTAGAACAGTATCTGGCACATTGTAAGTAAATAATAAATGCTTGCTGCCATTTATTCAATACTTTTCTACTTTGTGCCAAGTCACTAGTGACAGAGAATCAAAAGTTTAGGTAATCTATTCTAGTGGAAAAAGTGGAAATTTTAAAGTACTTCTTTCCTTCCTCCTTCCCCCCATTCTTTCTTTCTCTCTTTCTTTCTCTCCCTCCCTTCCTTTCTTTCTCCCTTCTTTCTTTCCTTCCTCTCTCTCTCCCTCCTTCCTTCTTTCCTTTTCTTCCCTCTTTCCTTCTTATAATTACTAGGAATTTTGTGTAACATCAACAGCCTCTCTTTACTTAAAACCTCTTGCTTCTACTTCTGCCCTCTAATACCCTTGATATTCTAGCAACCTTCCTTGTAAAGTACTCTGATTTGTTGCTATGCTTCCTAATATGTGACTGCCAGGTCTGAACAAGAAGAAGATGAATTCATAGATGAAGAATGATGACTAAGATCCAGGTAGACCTGGCTTCAAATCTTGCCTTAGGTACTAGTTGTATTACCTCGAGCAAGCCACCCAACCCCTCTCTGCTTCATTTTCTTAACCTGGAAAATGAGTGAGCTCTACTTAGTCTCTTTGTCTCTAAGATTACTTCAGGCTCTAAACAATCCTATGACTAGCTATCCTTTATCTCCCCTAAGAAGTGAACAAGAAGTAAATTTTAAAAAAAAGAAGAAATTGATTCTGAGTTTGACTTCCTTTTTATGCTGACTTACTAAGAAAGGTAATTTAAATATTTATGTAGACAGAAATTGATGCTGAACTCTTAAGCCTTATTTAAGGGTTTTCTTACTTCTGAGACAGAAGTATTAGACAAAAATTTCTAAAATTCTCTCTCCAATCTCTGTTTCCAGTACTCAGGGGATACCAGTCACCAGTTCCAGAATAAAATGATGTATTTTCTTGTTAACCGATAACTTAACATCTGTCTCTTTAATAACACCTAAATTAATTACATAAGCCTGGCAATATCTAATCACAGGGGGAAAAAATCAGTGAGTTTCAAAGCATCATCTATCTATTTGTAACTGTAAGATAAAAATTGTCAATGAATCTCTACCTACTCAGAAAGATTGCTATGAAAAAAATCATTAGGAAAAGAAAACACTCAAACCTATTTGAGATGCATCTGTTCCTAAGGCTGGGACTGGAACCACAGACAAAACACAAATTCTAAGCAAACACTAAAATGCTATAGCCTTCCAATAGAAGATCCTTATCAAATAACTCATACAGAAGCTTTTTCCTTAGTCTTGAATGATACAGAAGATGAATTCATCAACCTCTGAATATTGGTAACTAGGTCATAATCTTTCCCAGGTCAGGGAACCAGACCTCTGCCAATATGCTTTTCTACAATGTATATATAGCCTAAACTTCATATGCAGACATTTATTTAAAAGACATGAGACAATTATAAGTTGAAGATTCTTTCTTTATGTTTAAAAAAACTAATTTTAATTGGCAATACGCTTTGGGGTCAGTTAGTGAACACTTGTTCATTAAACATTTATCAAATGCTTACTATGTGTCAGACACTATACTAAGTCCCGGACAGACCAAAATTGAGGAAAAACTGTTCCTAATGAAAAGGTGATAACATTCTGATTGATGATAAGACAACATCTAAATAACTATATATACATACAAGAGCAGGGTAATGACATGAAAAGAGTAACTGGACAAGAGTCAGGAAAGAAGTGAGTTTGAATTCTATCACAGACTAGCTAGGCAAGTCATTTAACCTCTCTCAGCCTCAATTACATCTGTAAGATGATGATATCAGCATCCTCTGCACAGAGCAGATCTTAGGATAAAATGAGGTCATATATGCAAAAAAGCTTTACAACTCAAGTCACTATATGTTATAGTTATCATTATCACTTTTGTTGTTATTGTTAGCTCTCTCTTATTCAGTGAGCCATCTCTTATAACAAAGAATTTTTAAAAGGGAAGGAAGACAATTCAGCAAAACTAATCTGCTCCTCAGCCAAATATGTCATTTGCATTTTACCTTTTCTTCTCCAGGGTTAAATTTGATCTTTAAAATTACCCAGTATTCAGCATAGGTTGTTTGTTTGTTTGTTTGTTTTTTTGTTTGTTTTTAAAACTTACATTGCTATAGTCAGAATGTATGTATTATGCAAAGCAGGTAGAAAAAAATGCCAGACTTGGAATCAAGAAGGCTCGTTTTCCTGAGTTCAAATCTGGCCTCAGACACTAATTATATGACTCAATATAAGTCATTTAGCACTATTTGACTCAGCTTCTTCATCTACAAAATAAGCCAGAGAAGAAAATGGCAAACCACTGCATTTAATCCTTTCCAAAACAACCAAACCAAACAAAACTTCAAATGGGGTCACAAAGAGTGGATACAACTGAAAATGCCTGAATAAAAAGTCATTATGCATATCATCTTTTTGATTCTGCTTTTTGTCCCTATGCATCAATTAATATAAATTCTCCAAAATTTCTTTGAATTCTTTATAGTTATCAATTATGGCATTCCAGTATCATGCCATTATACTAATGATCACAATTTCTTCATCTATTAACATGAACAAATAAATAGGAAAAAAAACTAACTTCTTATTGTGTCAATCACCATGCTAAATACATAATTTGAAGTCCCTGACTTCAAGAAACTTATACTATAATAGAAGTAGACAACAAACATGAGGGATTGGTGGTTTAAAAAAAAAAAGGCATTTGATTTGGGAAGTCTCAGGCATGGTGAATTGAGTCATAGAGGAGTTTATTGTTCTATCTTTTGTAGTAGCAAAAGCATTAATTTGATTGACATTTCATATCTGGAAATTTGAGGAGAGATTAGGGGAGAGGATATAAAGAAATATAAAGAAAAGTGGATGAGATACTATGTGAAACATGATTAAGAACAGCTACATATTACAGCATTCATCAATTAGAGCAAGCATAGGTCCCAAAAATTCAAGAACTGAGAGAGCTGATAGATTCTTGAAGAATAGAGCTATATTGGCAATTAACATCTGGGGGGGGGTGGAAGAGTATGTATTAACACACTTAAATTTAACCTTCATTATTAACATTCTCTCCATTACTTTCTTAAATCTAGACAATCAACAAAATAATGAATCAAGCCTTGTTTTAGAAAAGAACAAATTAAGCACTAGTACTGTTAAATTATTTACCCAAAGTCATACACAGTATCAAAAGTATTGTTTGAATCTTTCTCTTCTAATTGCAGAGCTCCATCCTACTATGAATTAAAGTCTCTCAACAAGCTTTTTGCAAACTTTCTTTTTCTAATCTTTATTGCTTTTTGTTGTTTTTATGAATCATTATTGCTCATAATCCACCACTTCCTCCTTTGTTCTTTACAACCTTCTCCCTCTTACCAAAAAACTTACACCTTAGTGGTCACTCCTTGGCTCTCTCTTTACTTGTTAAGGCAATAAAGTGTTTGCTAGCTAAGATGGATAATAGTTTCTTTATGGCATTTGATTTATACTAGCTATGCTTACTTAGAAAAGAACAATAATGTCATTGTTGCTTTTATGTTTTATTTCCTCTTTTTTCATACTCAATAGCTTGCTTAAATAACCCAGATTGGAAGTACCCCAATTGGAAGCCTTCTATTCTCAGTTTTATTCTTTCTTCCCATTTGAAATTTATGTTGAATTTGTAATAAGTCAGTATTTGCATTGATTTGAAACAACTTGATTTGGAAATGAATCATCTGGAAGTAATCAGTCATTTACAATTTGTTGAAAACTAATCAATTTCTTTTTAAATGATGCTACTGAGTATTTACCATGTCCAATCTTCTCTTTTTAAGGGAAGTTTATATGTATGTGTGTAAATGTATGCATGCATGTATGTATACATTTACCTTTTTACCAAGCTTTTGACATTTCTTGTTTCTTTATTTTCCATTGTTTTTTACCATTTTCATTAATTTTCCCTATACCCATATTCACACAGAAGTCATCTAGTATCAATACTCATATCTTCCCCACTTCATAGAATTTGCCATACCGTGCTCTTAGTACTAGCATTATCTTTGAGATCTCAGAACTACCTTCAACCCAAAATGGAACTTTTAGCAGAACTCAAATTATTTCTCTAAAATGTTTTTTCCTCCACCCCCCCCACAGAATATAAGTTCCCTGAGGGCAGGAACAGTTGATTTTATTTCTTTCTATACTTAGTACCTTATATAACTTTAAACACCTTTATATACTTCGCTAGAGAGCTTACACAAGAAAGTGTTTCATAAGTGTTTGTGGAATTTAAAAAAATCTGGTCCCTACATTTTATAGATAAAGAAGTTTTTATGTAGTTATGGTCACCCAAAGGTATGATTTCAAATATAATTCTGGAAAAACATTTTATTCTTGACTTCTTTCTTGAACTATAATTTTAGAACCTAGCATCCTGGGTAAGGGGACATCACACAATTGTAACTAACAATAATTCATTAGCTTTTCTACATGAAGTCCATTGTGAAGAAGCCACTTAACTTTGTTTAAAATGTTTCTGTTGTTTTCAGGAAGGTGGTAAAATGCTGTAATGAAAAAGAAATGTTTGGCCCCTTTTTAGAAGTTGCAGAGAATTTGTAGGGAAAAGCTGTAAAATAGAAATACAATTCCAGACTGCAGCCAGGCTATCTGAGGGAAGTCAATGCTGCAGATGGAAAGATGTGTCACCACTTTAAGAATTTGGGGGGTGAAGCACGAAGGAGACAGCTGTGTTGCTGGCGGAAAAAAAAAAAGAAGTGTCTTCATGTATAAATTTCCCTTTGTGTGACAGGAGAGACCATTAGAAGAGGAGATGCTCAGAGTGAAGGTGCTAATAGGATAATTAGCTTTCAGAAGGAGTAGGCTACATTCTCTGCCTTCCTAGCTTCACCACCCACTCACTTTCCCTTCAGTAACTAGCAATCTGGCTTCCCTTCTTGCTACTGAAACAGTCCTAATTGGTGAGTCCCTCACCATGCCTACTATTTTAGGCAGTTCCTGGCCCTGCTTCACTTTACTCTCTACTCCCCGGGATTCTTCTCATCAACTGCTGTACTACTCTTTCCCACCTGTTCCTCTCTCTAGCTACCCCTCACCCCCAAGCAACTCACCTCACCTCTCCACCAATACCTTTCCATTCGAGTAGTGTAATCAAATCACCGATACTAGACTAGACTCTATGGATCTATTCCCAGTCCTTGTTTACTAACAAGACCAGAACTCCCTGCCCCTGGCCACTACTCTCCTTCATCTGCCAAATACATTATCCTTAGAATGCAAGCTTTTTGAGGGCAACGGTCACCTTTGATTTTATATTTGCATCCCCAGTACTTGGCACAAAGAAAACCCTTGATAAATATTTATTCATTCTATAGTGTATATTGTGCCAGGAGATAACTAAGTGACCAGTGAATAGAGCACTAAGAGTGGAAGCAGGAGGATCTGAGCTCAAAACTGACCCTACTGTACTTCCTAGCTGTATGACTTTGGGTAAGTCAATTAACCTCCATCTATCTCAGTTTCCTCAACTGTAAATTGGGAATAACTAAAGCACCTATAGCAGGTTGTTATGAGGATAAAATGAGATGATATTTATAATGGGTTATAGCACAGAGTTTGGCACTGATAAAAGCTTAATAAACGCTCATTCCCTTCCCTTCCAAACTAGCCTCTTAATTGCCAAATCACATATTCTTTACAGAGTCCCCATATTTCTTGACAAAGGGAACAAGGAACAAAGGTAGAATAGCTCCTGCTCACTTTTGTTCTCTTTATACAGTCCTTATAAAGTTTCTTTTAGGTATATCTCCTTACTGGATTTCTATGTCAGCAGCCTCCACATCTATCCTTCTTAAGGGAGTGATGCTTGAGAAGATGCCTTTCTTGGGTTCATTTCTTAGTTTCTTGTGCATATTCTACTTCATATCATGCTTATTTCTGTGCATATCATATTTCCTTCTTATGAATAATTTCCTTGAAGGCAAATACCACTTTATCTTTCATTTCCGAATCCTTAGCATAATAAATTGCATGGTAAGTAGATAGAAAACAAAGCAGAAAAAAATCCAGATGAATTGAAGGCCCATTTCTGACCTATATGAATATGGAACCCTAGTCAAATCCTTTGCCTATAAAGTTCAAGAAATCCTAAGAGATTAAGTTGAAGAGAAAATATTAATCTAAAGGGAGTTTCTTCCATTGAGAGGTCACTATACAACTAAAATTGCTTCTAGTCAATCCTCAACAGTTAACATGTCTTTATTAAGTACCTACTAAAGCCAGACATTATGCTAAGTGCTTGGAATGCAAAGGAAGACAATAGATAAATTCAATCTCTTCCCCAAAACATTAGAATGTTTTTGTTTTTTTTTAACATAGTCGACACTCAGTAAATATTTGTTGATCTAAATTGAATGCTCAAATTATGATAAACAGCCTGGTACAATCTGAAAAATACAAGAGCCAAGAGTTGCACCAAAGTTTTGGGGCAGCTACAGATGAGATAAAAGTTTAGATAAATATTATTTGATAGCAGTAAAGTTTTAGTATTATAAATTATTCTACTTAACAAAAGGATATCAAATCATAAAATTTTGGAATTAGGAGAAATTGTAAAGTTTATCTAATTCAGTTATCAAGTTTTTTGGTCTCAAGACCCCTTTATATTCTTAAAAACAACTAAGCAAAACAAGAAGGTTTTTTTTTTTTTGAATATGGGTTATATTTACTGTTATGTACTTCATTAGACATTAAAGCATCTTAGTGTTTTTATGAATGTAATTTTGACTTCATAGACTCCCTGAAAGGGTCTCAAGGTCACACTTTGAGAATCATCAATATAGTTCAACAGCTACAATTTAAATAAGAACAAACTCAGCAGTGACAGGTCTAATTAGCTATTGATTGGATTTTGTCTAATTTTATACAGCTAAACTGTAGTAAATTTGGGTATTGAACTCAGTTCTGTATTTTTTCTCTTTCAACTTCATTATTTTTAAAAGCAATAAATAACATAATATTAGATAAATTCCTTCATTTGTTTTCCTGCTCACTTCAAGATAATTTGGCATAGTTGGATCAGTTCAAGAGAAAGTAGGATTTTAATCCTGCTTCTGATTAAGTTATATAAGCATGAGCCTCAACTTTCTCATCTGTAAAATGAGAATAATACCTGGAGTATTTATCTCTAAGTACTGCTGTGAAGTTCAAATAAGAAATACCTGTAAATCACTTTGCTCATACTGAAAGTTCTATACAAATGTCAACTTAAAAAACAATCACAACAAAATTATTATTGTTCATTAATTTCTCTTTGTTCCAGTCCAGTAGGATTTATACTTAAATTCTATATTAACTTCAATATTCTAACAGAGAAATTATTTTCAAAATTAAAATGAGAAATTTTAAAAATTAAGTGCCATCAATTTAATAGATAATATTTTAATTCAATTCAATAAACATTTATTAAGCCCTTACTATGTGCCACACACTGTGCTCAGCATTGAAAATACAAAAAAAGAAGCTTAAAACAGTCCCTGCCCTCCAAGAGCTTATAATATAATGGGAGAGAAAACAGGCAAATAAATATATGCAAAGCAAGCTATATAGAAGAATAGAGAAAATAATTAAAAGTGAAAGTAGTAGAATTAAGAGGGTTTGGAGAAGGTTTTTCTGAAGAAAGTGAGATTTCAGTTGACACTTAAAGGAAGTAAAGGTGGTCTGTAGTCAGAGGAGGGAGGAGGAGAGAGAGCATTCCAGATATGGTATTTCAGTCAGAGAAAATATCCTGGAATAGATAGATGGAATGTCTTGTTTAGAACATCTAGGAGAGCAGTGTTGCTGGATCAGGAGAATATGTTGGAGTAAGGTATAAAAAGACTAGAAAGGTAGGAAGGGACTACGAATGAGGAGTTTGAATGCCAAACAGAGCATTTTGTATTTCTTCTGGGAGGAAATAGGAAGATACCAAAGAATAGTAGGGCAACATGAACAGAAATGAGTTTTAAGAAAATCTCTTTAGTGTATGGATGGCAAAATGCTTTGCAGTAGAGAGAGACTTAAGGTAGGCAGTCCTAACAGCAGGTTTCTGAAGTAATGCAGGCTTGAGGTGATTAATTGGTCTTCACTAAGTGGTGATGGTATTAGAGAAGGGGAAAATTCAGGAGCTGTTACAAAGGTCAACATATATATTACTTACTATTGTGCTAAATACTATACAGCTAATTTCTCATTTGATTTTCATAATAACTCTCTGAGAAAGGTGCTAATGTTTTCCTTTTATTAAAAAAAAACAGATAAAGAAACTTGAGTAAACATGTCAAGTAACTTGCCCAGCATTACACAGCTAGTAAGTTTGAAGGCCAAATTTGAGCTCAGGTCTTCCTGCTTATCACTCTTATCCCCTACACCTGACTTTAAGTATTTTGAAGCGTTGTCGCATGTACAGAGGATTGTATTTGTTCTATTTGGCCCCAGAAAGCTCAAGCACAACCAATGGGTAGAATCAATAAAGAAGCAAAATCAGGTTTTATGTCAGGAAAAACTTCCTAATGATGAGCAATCCCCCAACTTGGAATGGTGGAGTTTCTCCAGGGGCAGGGCCAAGAGACTAATTGGATAAATCTACATAGAATCCATGCTTAGACTAATGAAATGACCATGGCCATCCTCTGTTCTTGAAGAGACCAATGACATCAGGACGGTGATGTCTTTACTTGCAAGCGAATTGGATTTAAGTGAGGCAGAGCTGTGCAAAATCATCAGCCCCACTCTCCCTTCCAGAGTTGTCTAAACCCAGTGGCAAGACATAGGTCAGGAGGACTGGTGATGACCTTGCCATGGGCACTCAAAAAGGAAATAGAGCCTGAGGACTACAGAAGCTAGATCTTTGAGGTTGATGGGGTGCTTGATATTTCCCCTGGGTTTCTTTTCCTTGAGAACATTAATATCTCTGTATACCCTGCAACCATAATATAGTGGGCATGTTATCCATGCTTGTTGGATTTATTTTGTTGTTTTTCTCAAATTGAGACATCAATTAATATGAATTTGTAGTTGTCAGGGGACCTCATGTAGATAAAATCATAATTCTCAAGGTACTTTACAAAGTTAGGGGCATAATACAAATAAATGTAGCATATTTCTTTACTTCTGTCTCAGATTGAGTTAGATTGAGCCAGCTTCTATGCCTGTATGTAAGTTAATCAGTTTTTCAGAGACTGTGAATTCTAGTGCATATTCAGAAAATATAGTTATCCCTTCCATTTCATGACTTTTCCCATTTCTGTTTCAATACATCATAGGTTAACAGAAGAAATTAAATGGGAATTTTGCGGAGTTTTGTAGAAACTGCAAACACTCCATGAAGACAACACTGAGCCTATGACCAACAACTTATCCCAAATTTTACAATAAGATATTATAAACACTCCATAAAAGAAAAAGAAAAAAAATTCAAACTTCTTCTCTGGTACCAAAAGAGAGCCAAAAAAATTTCCACAGGTTTTCCATGGGAATGCCTTGCCTCTAATCACAGAGATGCAGAAGAAATAACTGTATGTTTTCCTTTATAAACTTATAGGACCATAGAGTTAGAGGGGACACTTAGAGACCAATCTGGGCAGCCAACTCCCTCATTTTGCAAATAAGGAAACGGAGACATGGTACAATGGGGAGAATGCCACGGTTCGAGTCAGGTCTTTCTGAGTTTAAATCTGGCTTCAGACACTTAACTGTTTCTTACTCTGGACAAGATACCTAACCCTGTTTGCCTCAGTTTCTCATCTGGGAAATGAGCTGGAGAAAGAAATGGCAAACCAATCCAATATCTCTGCCAAGAAGAGATTAGGAAATGGAGTCAGGAAGAGTTGGACATGATTGAAAAAAGACTAAAGAATAAATTGAGATACAGAGAAGTTAAATGACTTTTCCTGAATCACACAATTAGTATCAGAAATAAGGACCAACCAGGTCTTCTTGACCTCAGTAAATCCAACAATCTATCTATCCACTACACCACAATGTCTCTGCCTTTCACTTGACCACACAAGTACATGATTTCTGGATCTGGCCCCTTTTTTTCTATAATGGTCATAGAAATCTAGATATTTTAACTTTTTTTGACTTATCCCCAAAAAGGCTGCTGGTCCCTGAGGCACAGACAATTAACTACAACCCTAGGAACAGAAGGTGATTGGATGGGTGGAATATTTCTCGATTTAGTTGCAGAAAAAGGCCTGAGAATTGTAAAAGCTCATTCCATGTCCTGGTATCTATTTGGTGTATACAGCACCAACACATTCACAAGGCACTTAAAAGAGGCTGAACTGAAATATTCCATCTGGCTGACTTTACAAGCGCTGAACTAGCATATTCCTGGAACAAGGTACCTATGAAATTGCCAGAGGATAGGGTTTCACCATTGATGGCAAAGGACTGAATTCTTCAAGGGAGAATAACATTACCAAAAGCCCCAATTACCAGATAATGAGAGATTCTCAACAATAGGAATAGAGTTAAAATAGAATTTCAACACAATAAACTTCACTTTGAGGCCAAGTTTATCCACTCAGAAAAAAAAATCCACACACAATTACCTTGGAAAAGTGGAATATTTCCCTTATATTATCCCTTCATTAAAAATATTCAAATTAAGAACCCAACACTGTTATAAGCTCATTTATAAAGTAAAAATAATGTTAATGTATTTAATGTTAATGCATTTACCTCCGAGCACTACTGGGAGGTGTTAAAATGTTAAGTTTATAAATTGTTCACTGATATTGAACTTGAATTGCAACCTAATGCTTGAGTTGCTACATTTAACATTAAAAGCATGTTATTAATCTTCAATTTAGGATAGAATAATTTTCACTCACCGTGCAGAAAAATTCCAGTTATGATGTGATTTCATTCAGATCAAATTTGCTTTAATTGCAATTCTATTAAATTAGAAATAGGCATTTTATTCTGATATGATGCTTTGATGTCCTCAGTTTAATGCTAATAAAAGCATTATCACCACAGGTGTAAGCTACATTATGCACAATAATTAGGGTTTAAATTAAAGATGTGTCAAGCTACCCAAAAGTAATTTGAGGAACTACCACAAAAGAAGCAAACCCGGAGAAACTTTGGGGATAGCATCTGTTTTGGGTTCCCCTATACCACTATCAACACTTTTGTCTTTTTTAAAGAAACTATAAATCCAAAAGAAAACAAGGTAGAAAGACCTAGGTTTATCATGAAGACCACAATGCCTAATTTGAACAAATGTTAGAAAGACAATTTATCTGTAATTGTTTTTATATCACCTCTTTTCCAAATAGATTTATGTACTCTCTTCCCCAGAGAATTATCCTTTATAACAAAGAACATTTAAAAAGAGCATGAAATAGCTAAAAACTAAATACCACATAAGTTCAATTAGGAAGTATATACAATTTTCCAAACCCAAAGTCCCCCACTTTAATAAAGGAGGAAGGCATAGTTTTCTTTCCAGAGATGTTTGATTTCCAATAATTATACAACATCCAGTTTACTTTCTCTGTTCTTTCATTCATATTGTTATATCATGTAAATTGTCTTTCTGGTTCTGCTTTCTTTACTTTGCATCAGTTATATATTTCTTCCTCAGCTTTTCTCTATTCTTCATATTCATTCTTTCTTATATAAGAATGTTATTTTTCATCAGTTCAAACTGTTTTCCCTTTATTAAAGTACAAGTTGGCCTTATATAAGCTGTATAAAGGAAACTATGTTCAAATAAAAATTATTTTATCATCTGCTTCTCCACGTAAATATTATAATCAAGTAGCATTACTAACAAATCATTAGTAAACTTACCCACAAGAGTTCATGATTCATTTAGGCTCAGTTTCTCTGGAGAAGACAATCTCAATTCATCTAAGGTTGGTCAAAGTTCCTGAATAATGCACAGGTAATTTCCTTATGTGCCCTTACTTTGTCTTTTCATCCTCTAGAATATAGACTAACAAACAAAATCACTTAACTGTATTTATGCCCTCAAAGGTACTTAAGTGACTGAGATTCTATAACCAAGTCATAGACAACTAGTGTGTCCATTCTTTTTCAGAATATCAGAATATTCAGATATCAGAATCTGGGATTATTGAAGAATGTCACCCAACAAATATCAAGTTTCAGGTGACCCAAGTGAATAGAAGCAAACTTACTAGAAAACCAGGACAGGGGAAGAGACTAGCTGAGCTAGGCAATGGGAGAAATAACCCAAGCACTTTCAAGGTATTGCAATTATGGAATGTGGTCTCCAGCATGGTGACAGTGGTGGCTAAAGAAGGTGAGAAGAAAGACTGATTGACAATCCAGGAGAATAGGACAGAAATAGGCATGTGCATAACCAGGAAACTATTTCTAATAAGTATGGCATCATGTACTCAGGTAGCACCTAGGCAGCTAGGTGCTATAGTAGTTAGTGCCAGACTGGAAGAATTGAGTACAAATCCTGGGCAAGTTACTTAACCTTGTTTGCCTCAATTTCTCATTTGTAAAGATGAGCTGGAGAAGGAAATGGCCAACCACTGCGTACCTTTGCTAAGAAAATCCCAAAGGAGGTCAAATAACTAAAATGATTCAACAACAAAGTATCACGTAAGCAGTTCAAATCAGAAGGCCTACTAAGAATTTCAAGTTTCCTCGTTTCAGGCAAGTTGCTTGTCTCCTTCAGCCTTCAGTTTTCTTGTTTGTAAAATGTATAAAATAGGTGCATTCTTCCCTTGTAGGTTTGTTGTTGGAATCAAAAGAGATGATATATAAAAGCATCTTCTAACTGTAAAGTAAGACACACCCACACCCACATATACATATATATATATGTATATGTGTGTATGTATATTCTAACTATATGCATAATATATACATATTATATAGATATGTTCTACCTATAACATATTAATTGACCAATTAACACCTCAAATATTAGTATATATAATATATGTATTCTAACTATATGTATATATATATATACACATACATACATACATATGTGTATGTGTATATTCTAACTATTGCAAGTTGGTTCTATTTTTGCCAGTATGAAAAAGTCCAAGGAGCCAAAATTATTATTTTACTTTGGTTCCCTAGCCCCATAACAGAACAGGTTTTCCATATAAATTTATGATTTTTAATGTTTAAAATAAAACATATTATTAGATGGATATACAGGTATTGCCATCAATGAACCTAGATTCAAATCTTGTTTCTGTTTATTACTACCAGTGTGACTTTGGGCAACTTGTTCAATCTCTCTGGACTGTTTTCTCACCTATACAATGAAGGTCTTAGAATATATGTTCTTCAAGATCTCTTATAGCTCAAAATTTTGAGCCACTGACCTGATGGTGATCTTCATATTAATTATCAGTAGGTAAACACGAGTTATTAATTTTTTTATTCTTGATGTCAAACATCAAGAACCAAAAGATTCAGTTCAATTCAACCAAAATTTTGTTGTATCTACCATGTGAAAAAAAATAAACACCCAGCTTTCAAAAAATGTACAGTCTAATAAACTTAATGATTCTCATTCTATTAGAAAGAATATATTGAACTCCAAGCTATATATGGACGACATTTTTAGGATAATTTTAAAATGCATCTGACAATTCTCTGATTTATCTTCATTTCAATATTCATTACAAGAATTTAGAAATCTAGCACTTTAAAACATTTTTTTAAAACTTTGTTTAATGTGCATTATATATAATTTACTACTCTGGTGAAATGGCAGCCCAAACAGTTGTCAGAATTTATTGCTCTTCAAGGCCCTTCTGTCCTTTCCACTTTAAATGTCTGATTCTCAATGGACTTTGTGAATATTCTGGATGGGACTTTTAGGCTACACAAACAGCCAGATGAGAGGTGAAAAATTCAATCAATCAACTGAGTGCTTAGTTAACCTGACACTAAACTGGCAGTTGGATTTTCCCCCCACTGAATAAATTGACTTTTGGACTGATTTTAATTACTTGACAATGTAGACATTTTTTTAATTTAAGAAGTTAATGGTAGAGCTGGGACTAGAACCCAAGTATTCTGTTGTCTAGTCTAGGGCTTTTCCCATCATATTTAACATAGCAGTTAGAAATCCCAATTTAAGCCTCATTTGCTCATTGTTTGGGTTTTGATGACTCAGAATATAAATAACAATTTTTTTTCTGTTCTGACCAGAAATTTTGAGGCTCTTCCCCTCCCAAGTTGATTCTTTTATGAAGCCAAACTAAATCATCTTTTGCCTCAATTTTTACCTAGCCCTTAATTATTGAATGGGCATTTCCTCAGAAAAACCGAAATATGACAAAGACCTTAGCCTAAAAAGACCAAGGTCTACCACTGCATCTGGAACTATCACCCATCTATGTCTTGATTTCTGTCTTGCCACTGGCTTCTGATGACTCCAAGGAGTGAGTGAGATGAGTGACTTTGCATACTCTGCCTTACTTAAGTCCAACTCACAAAAATCAAGACATCATCCTCATGATGTCATTAGTCCCCTTCAAGAATGAAGGATGAACAACAGTTGTTCAAAAAATATTTGTTAATTATCAGGATGAGGCAGTTGAGTTGAGAAGAGCATGTCCATGGTCAAAGGGGAAGCATCAACAACACTGATAGAATACTTCCTTCTTTTGCCCATGATAGATGGCAAGCCCAGGCATGGTATAGCAATAGATGGATCCAGAGTCTCCTTAAAGAGGTATTAAAATACCTAACTTTCTTTAAAGCACCTAGTTTCACTTCCCAAAGAGGACCTTTATGTGGAAGTAGTACCCCCCAAAACATTATGTTGTGCTTACTTTCTCTCTTTTTTATATATTCTTCTAAATACACATTGTTTCCCCTTATACTTGTAGGCAGAGACAATTTCATTTTTCATCTTTAAAACCACATGCCTGGCACATAGTAGGTATAAAGGTACTTTGAAGTGAATAGAATTCAAGAATCTTACCTTTAGCAAGGTCTTAACATTCCAGCTGCATCATAAATAAGACCAAAGCACTTATGTCCAATTTCGGAGGGTTACTAGATAAGGATATTTTTCCACCATTTCAATAAGTTAACCTCTATCTTCTGCCATCGCAGTCAAGTACATACTCACAGTCCCAAGTGCAGACCTGTCAGTTCTCTCCTTGGGTTCATTGCTTCAGAATTAGAAGGTGATAGTTAGATATGTTTCTGAGTCAAATTAGACTTGACTTGGATTATATTTTTGCCACAGGAGCAAACCATCTATATAATAATGCTCATTGACCAGAGTTTCAGTTGAAAAATAGCTGCAGTTTCAAATGACTGCATTGCTAAAATAAAGGTATGCTAATGTTTCACTACAAAAAATACCCTCACAGATATGCTGCTTTGAATAAAATGTTACTGCAGTTTGAATGGTATGTTGCAAAAAAAAAAAAAAAAAAAAGAACAAATAAAATGCAGATTTGTTTCAGCTTTATTCCATCTTAACTGCAGTTCTTCCCAACAGTTTAATGTGCACCCACTATAGTTTCCCAGTGCAATGTGGTAGATTTTTATGCAGTTAAAATTGGTTTTATATAAAAAGGAAATGCCACTAGCATTGCAAAAATTGTTGCTGCTACTCTTTTTCACTCTCCAGCATTTAGTTGTGTAGTGTGAACATTCTGAACCAGTCTATTTGTTGGCTTCACAATCCCAGCTCTAAACTACCATGGTAAGGATCATACTAAGAAATACACACACAGCAGCTTATATAACTCCATAAATTAAATATGAAGACACTCTGTGCTTTCAAAAAATCAGAGAAAATCAAAGCCCTGAACAATTTTTTTTCCTTACTCTGCTTGGAGACTTCAGTGAAAGGACATACAAGCATCAGCACTCTTGAAACCTTACACAATTCTCATTTATTTGAAATTTCTTACATCATTGTGAGCACAAGTTGTTAATTGCAATTTGCTTGAATAGCTTTTAGTGGTGTTTCAGGACACTGAAAGACAGATCAGTCCCCCCAAATTGAAATAATACACCGAGAACATAAATGTATGTATGTATTAGCTGAAATTTTATCTTTTTTTTTTTGTATTCTTTCAAATGTACTTCATTCTGACTATTTTGCATGCACTGTTGAAAAAGTCTAGGTAAGCAGATGAGGTGATGAGGTATCATTGACAAGCATTTATTGAAAGTTCCACTGAAAGTCCCCCCCAAAATGCACCATATTTCATAGAAATGATACTGACCCACCAATAGAATTAATTTCTTATGATATTAACTTAATAATAATATTTTGTGACAGCATGTATATTTGCAAATTGGCTAGCTTTGTTGTGGAGATTTGAGATTTCAATTTGGATGGGAAAACTCCCAGTGTATCTTTCTCCAAAAGCAGATGAGCATTTATAACTTGTAGTCAATCAAGCTACAAACATTTATTATGTACCCACTATTTGCTATGTACTGCTAAGCCCTGGAGACAAGAAAAAAAAAAAGCAAAAGTCAGTCCCTACCTCAAGGAGTTTACAATCTAATGGATTCGAACTACTAAAATGTTAAGTTCCTAATAGCCAGTCTATCAGAGGCAGGATTCAAATATGTCTTCCTGATTACAAATTTAGCATCTATCCACTATGATGTCATGATTGCCTCTCATGGCCAAGATAGTGAAGCTTAAATGATTCAAGTAAGAATAGAAACTGAATTATCTGACAGGATCCTCTGGCCAAAAATTTCCTGCCTCTTTTAACACAAGAATAACTAAGAGAATAATGAAAGGCTCACAAGGACTTAACTGTCATAGACCTTGTTTGTGATACAAACTCATCATTACATAGTTAAAGTATCATCTGTGCCCAAATCCTTAGGCAATTTGGAATATGGTCAATAGCACAAGACTTCTCATCCAACACATATACCACAGGGAGTCATACATGGGGAAGTCTCCTAAAAACAGCAAATCATTAGAGCAACACTGATGCGACATAAGGAAGGCTTCTCTTTTTGATTTTTTCCTAACACACAAAGCTGTGCAAATGCAGGATAATAAACTACTCTGAAGACCAGTCCAAAGACTCAGTGCTTCTCTAATATTTTTTTAAATAATATATTTAGAAAGCCTGAGAGTTCAAGGGAGAGGCTAGTGTCCTCATTCAGACTATTGGCCACAGTTGCTTCTGCCCTGCTTCTCCTCTGTCTCTGATCAGTCAATAAATATTTATTGAACATCTACTCTGTACCAAATACGTCCAGGTTCTGGATACATATATATATATATATATATATATATATATATATATATATATATATATATATATATATATATATATATATAAATCCATTATTTCTGTAATCAAATGAATACTAGCTATACAATTGATGTAAAGTACAATTCCAGTTAATAAGAGATTTATAAGGTTTATACTATACAGTGCTCTGTTCTTAAGGAATTAACAGTTTCACATGGTCAGTCTCACGATGGATATAATGTCTCTCCTGCCAATACACAGAGTAGTGTACCTCTTTTGAGAATGGCCAAGTGTACTATAGTTACCAAGTAAAAGTGGAGTTTCACATTGTTCTGCCTCAGACAATTCTGTGAACCAACTTTCATGTCAAGGCTAACAACCTACAAGAGGGCTTACATGACAATTGATACTCTCTTTTTCAGGAGAAGCAAGTGAGAGATCTCTGCTCTGAACCAGGATTTAAAGTCCAGGTACCCTGGACAAGTCACAGAAATAATGTTATAAGAGGAAGAGAGATGTTACTCTTTACTTCGAGGGGGTAAAGATTAGAAAGCATACATCAAAACTTATAGTTATATCAAACAGTTATTCTGCAAGTATAGTTCAGAGTTAGTGGCATATGCTAGAAAATCTGTGCAAAATTACATCCTACATATAGTCTATGCTTCCACAGACAAAATGCACAATGAGTAGAATCCATGTTGTTAGGTGAAAAGTCACAAATGCTATGGATAAGGCTCAATGAAGTACTGTTAGCTATGTTAGAAGTCAATATCAACCATGATAACCAGATGATGAATGGCACTATGAAGGTGGGCAAAAAATTACTAAGCTGGGTGTAAGTTCTGCAGAGCTTATTATATAATATTAGTATTTATGATGCTGGCAAATATTCACAACAAGCTCTGGGGTCAACATATTTTGAAAGAGTAAATAATGATCACAATGCATCTTTGAATTTCCAAAAGAAAAAACAAATGAACTGGTAGAGTTCAATAAAACAATTCAAAAAATTGAATTGTTTTCAATTCAGCTTCAAAAAAATTATTCACATTCATCTCCATAATTATAATTAAAATATAGTCAAAAGCCTATACAGACAATGATGTGAAATAAACTATGGCTAGATGGCAGAGTTTTTCTTTAGATTGCGAATTATTTGCCTGGATCTTACTTTTCATTCAAGGCCTGCTTGGTATGCAAATCATTTATACAGCAAAGTACAGCTAAGACTATACCTCTCTTTTGAACACAGTGATTAAAATCCTGTCCAACACAGGTTGATTAACTTGAGTAATCTTCTTTGAGCAGAGTGTGTTCAATACCCCACATCCAGCTTTCAGGAAAACTCTTCTACATCTCCTGAATTCGCCATTGGGGATGTAGGTAGGATATTGTATGTCAGTTAAGCACTAATAGACAAGCTTTAGCATTCCCACTGTTGCCACAAACCCAATATTGCATAAAGAAACTCACAGGATGAGCAACGGCTTCCCATCATTCTCTGAGTAGGATATTAAAGCAAGACATGCATAATCAAGTAATTTTGATTCATTTTAGGGAAGCGATGGCATTTAGTGAAATTCAGTAAATTGTCCCTTTCAGCACTAATAACATGTTCAGAGCTTTCCCCACCAGACGTTCTGTAATGGCAATATAATAGGATTGCGATGGCAATTAAATGATTGCATATTTTAGGGCAATGGAGGGTATCCACTAGGGCATGAACCATTAGCAAAATGGTAACATTGTCATAGGATTTGTCATGCTTTGGCACAGAGATGCATAAGATGGAGGCCCAAGCAATCATCCATTCTTCTATAGTAAATAAGGGGTTGGAATAACAAAGTTACATGATATTTATACATACACATACATATGCTGGACTAAAATCAGTATAATTCTATATAATTAGGAATTTAGACTTGTTTTTGTCCAAACCACTACTAATAAAAACATTTTAAGGGTTTTTCTGAACAAAGGATTTCATAAAGTAGGGTTAGAAGGAGCTAACAGAATATTTGTCCAGGGAAAGACGTAATATGGTTATTTTTATATGTAGGATTACTGGTTTGATGGAAGGAAACTTCTTAGTAATGGGGGCTATTTACAAATGGAAGGAAAAGTAGTTACGGGTGGCAATAGGTTCTTCCTTATAAGTCTTTAGGCAAAGCCCAGATGATATATATATATATATAGACAGAGAGAGAGAGAGAGAGAGAGAGAGAGAGAGAGAGAGAGAGAGAGAGAGAAAAGAATTCTTGTTTGGATATATATGAGTTAGATGTGAGAAATGCCTTCTGAAATCCTTTAATTCTATGACTTTTCTTCTTGGTCAGCTTCTGGAAAATCATAATAAGATAACAGCTTGAGTCTTCCTAACTTTGAGTAAGAAAAGAGAACAGATAGTCTATAATATCCATTAGAGAACAAAATATACAATAGGACAAAAATCAGGCTTCATACATTCTGTGGACCAAGTGTTTTGGCTCTGATCTATGCTTAAGAACATTTCTACAACTTTAGTTAGCTCTTTTGCCAACATATGGTATTAAGAAATGCCAAGGTAGAGAACATAAATATAAAGCAAATCCATTCCTACCACTACAAATACAGTGCAAAAATATAACCTTCTCCCCTTTAGTTTTAGCTAGTTAGTATATCTGTCAGTCTACCCATGTGGTTTGATTCCTGCCTTCTATTCCTCCATTGTAACGTGCTCTCCTGGCAGTTACAATTACTAGTCTGTCCTAGACCCACCAGAGTACCTTTGACCACTGTCCTTTGCAGTGTGAACTCTACCCGGCTTTTATTTTAGAGATTACTACATGTAGTAATCTCCTCTAAAATTATAATCAATCCTTGGCTTTTCATAACCTTGATGATGCTCTCTAAACATTTTCCTTGAACAGAAGGTGTTTGCCCCATTTCACTATAAGAGATTGCTGGTTTAGCCCTTAACAAGTTAAGTTCCTTATTTATCTATTAGCACACTCACTTAATCTTTAACAAAGTTTCCTCGCTACTCACGGTTCTGGGTCAGAGAGACTGAGATCTGGATGGGAGGCTTTTTCACTGGAATCAGGATCGTGTCTGTCCCTGTTCGGGCGCCAAATTGCGAGGGTCTGGTCTAGCTCCTCTTGTCAGAATAAGCAAAAGTCCTTGCCCCACGTGTGGACGCCAATTGTAGCGTGCTGTTGTCTCCAGAAGCTGCCGGATCCCTCTCTGGGAAGAGATCTGCTGTGTCTACTCAAATCTTTCAGACAGATTCTTCTTCCTGTAGTGAACCGTTGTCTCCAGGCAGTTGCTGTTAACTCTTGTCCTTAGAAGTGACTTCCCTTCCTGCAGAGAGCCCCGTCAAGCCTGATGCAATGCAGAGTCTTTTTTCTTGAATCCTGGCTCTGAATCTCCTCCAGCTCTTATCCTTCTCCAGGCCGATCTCTGAGGCCTTCTAAGGTCTCTGGCCACAATCTCTTGAATCTATAGCTTAATAACCGGTAGCGCACTCAAGAACAGCCACGTGTAATCTTAAAAGCCTTTATTATACCTACTCACATAATGCCCTAACTGATGCCCTGACTTGTTGGTTCCCGAGTGAACACCTGGTCAGAAGACCCATGTGTTCACTACCAAAACCCTTACCTCTTTTGGCTACCCATCTTGGTTTGGCCACCCAGGCTAGGGAGCCAGAGTGAAGAGCACCAGGTTAAAGAGGGCAGTTGCTGCCTGCAGTGGGCTTACATAGGGCCTGTGAGGTCACACACACAGCCAATCAGCGAGAGAGTCACCCATTACGAAACTATCTCAATATGGCCAGGATCCCGCCCAAGGGCAGTCCTAATATCCACAGAAATTACTTCTGGGCCTCAATCTCCCGATGCACTGTGTCTGCCCATTTAAAGGGCCCTTACACTCCATCATCTAAAAACTTGAAGATTAGTTTTGAAATAAGGAAAAGCTCATATATTGCTTTGCTATCATAGATAAATATGGGACAGAGGAGGCTTTGGTTGTTTCAAAAATCAAAATGACACTAGTGATCTGTTGTCCCATTTAACAAAAAAAAAGGAAGGTAAAGGTTAAACAAATTAGTTTAATTCTTCATCTTCAAACTTGAGAGCCAAATATGATACAATGGGAAAAGTTCTGCAATGAGATTTTTAAAAATATGATCTCTAGAACCTTAGGCAAGTCATCCAAGATTTAGTTTCTTGATTTATTAAAAAAAAATAAGATACTAGGTGATGTCTAAGCCCTTTTTTTGATCTGAGAGGTAATTGAGTGGCATTGTAGATAGAACAGTGGACAGGGAGTCAAAGACCAGATAGCCTCTGCTGCCTCAGTTTCTTTAACTGAAAAAAGGGATAATGATCATATCTTCCTCCAAAAATTATTGTGAGGATTAAGTGAAATGTTTGTAAAGCTTTAAAAACAGTGCTTGGCATGTGTTAAGTAATTGGCACTTAGTAACTGCTTGTTTCCTTCTCTCCTTTTCAGTTCTAAAATGTCATTATTCTCGTACAGAAGTTAAATTCCCAAATTGCCTATTTCAGTAACTTCATTAAATGAACATAAACATATCTGTACCTTTCCTACTCCTGATTCACTTACAGGGTTAACCTAATTCTATTTCTAAATCCCTATGTACACTGTAATCAATATAAAACAAAGTTGATGGGTGAATCACACTTAAGAATTTTGAAAAAAAAAGCTATGTTCACTATTAAGAGCTTTCTTTCCTAAAGCATTTACTTTATATTCTGCTTTTTCCTTTTGTAAAAGGAGGTGAAGAGGCAGGGGTGATTGATCAATTAGGGTCCAATCATTACAGCATGCTCAGATTTGGGCTTCCTGGTAGGTTTGTAGTATTGGGTTCCTGTTATACTCAATTAAATTTAGTCTTTTTGAAGCTTATTTCCCTATTCTCTTTATGTTTCTGAGCTTCATGGATCTTACTAGAAACATGTACCATCAACCTCTGAAAAACAAATTCACCAAGTCTTTATTAAGCACCTTCTGTGTATAAAGTAATGTGGGAGGTACTAAGACAGGTAGAAATGTAGTTATATTTTCCCCTGCTTGATAGATATGGTACCTATAGAAAAAAGGTGTGAACAATGCAATCTATCAGGCATGGGTGAATGAATATTGATTATTTTCAAATACAGAAATGAAGGAAGGCTTCCTGGCTTGGGTAATCTTTGATTTGGATTTTTATTAACAGGTAGAAATTCAAGAGGTGAAAGTGGAAGGCAGAGGCCATAAGTAAAGGTACAAATTGTCCAGAAATTACACATTATGAACAGAAAATAGAAAGGGATCTGGTTTGGAACAGAGGAAATGTGATTTTAGAGTAAGAGAAGACTTAAAAGGTAAGGCAATACCATTGGGGGGGGGGGGGCTAAAATACTAGCCAATGAATCAAAATTTGGGAAGAGATGGAGAATTTATAGAGCATTTTGAACAAAGTGGTGACAATGATATCTACTGAAGAAAATATGGGTTTCTTATTCTGTAGATTCTTTTGTTTTTGAGACAGATTCTTTCCTTCTTTTCTTTAGAGTGAGAATGTGAGAATGTAATTCCTTATTATTATTTTTTATTTATTTTAATTTAAGGTCTTCCTACAATAATGGCTCTAAAGAATATCTTTCTTTTCTCCTCCTAGTAGACATTGTCAAATGAGGTCACTGTCAGTTCTTCTGCCTTCTTACAACAAAAAGTTCAGAGATAGTTTTCAATAACTTCAAAATTTCAAAAACAAACCAGGCAGGTAATTAGCATTTATTAATCAACTCCTATGTGCAAGGCACTGTTACAAGCAGGACAAAGTTAAGATCTAAAACAGTGGCCTGAAATTAATTTTATATGTTTTTTTTAAGTTACATAACTCATTTATATTTGTACTTCTATTTTTATAAATGGTTGTGCATTAAAACAAGATAATATGATCATATATTCTTTTAAACAAAGAGTTAAAATCTCTTGTTCCCTTATTCTAAATGGTATCTATGCTATGCTTTAAGCGTCCAAAATATTCAGGTTAAAAAATTTATCACTCTCCTCTGAGTGGTTTAGTTTGGTTTTGTTTTGTTTTAAATTAACTGAAAGACCAAACTCAATTGAAGAGAAAATGCTAACTGCTTCAGATCTGGAGATAACATAGCCAATTATCAAGGCAAATACAATTTCCAAGTAACCCAAAAGCTGGCCTAGAAGCCTTTTATCACCAGGAGAGTGAAACTAAATATTTACTATGTGCCAAACAAAATTAAGATTTATTTGGCACCAAAGGAAAAAGAAAACTGCTTCTGAATGCTGGAATCCCAGAGCTGCAAAGAAGAGAACAGCTCCTTTGAAAGGAAAACATTTTAACAGTGTTTACAAGGGTCATTTCAATGTTTTTGAAACTCTGCTGCTAAATAATGCATGTTAGGCAAATTATAAAGGTGGAAAAAAAAACAAACCATCTTTGGAAGAGAAGGTTAGTTATCCAGGTGAGATGTAAAGCAACAAACTGTAGCAGTTATGCCCCCTTCTCTCCCAAGAGAGTAAAGGAGGGACCCCTTCCCTAGGCCCCTGGGATGTATACATAAGTTTCCTGCTATCTTTTCTTGTTGAGAGCAGAGCTGGAGTCTCTATATTCCCAGAAATAGAAATGGCCACTGTATTCATAAAGCAAGTTTTTTTTTTTTCCTACAACATATCAGACACTGAGTTTCCTCTCTTGAGAGCCCCAGCCATTCAGCTCATCAGCTGTTCCTAATTGCCTTGTTGATACCATTGCTCACACCTGTGTAGCACTTCGTCTTGCTGGCTGAAGCAAAAAAAAAATTCACAGACTTCCATCCTGACAGAGGTGGTTTAACTGATGGAAGGGCACTTAACAATTACCAGAGTTTAGTTTAGAAAATGAGGATGTATTCTGCCCAAAGATTTTGGAAGGAATGTAGATAACAAAAGTCATTGGCATTCTCTGACCAGGCTCAAATAAAAGGCCATTGCATTGCATTTTGGTAAGGAAAAGGTTTGAAAATATAAGGCAAGCATATTCATGCATGTGAAATACTTGGAAATTATAGGATCAAAGAATTAGAATTGAAAGAAATATTAAAAAGCCTTTTAGTTCAAGGATTCTTAATGGTTTTGAATACCAGATTCATCTCTGGCAATCTAGTGAAACCTACAGACCTTTTCTTCAAATATTTTTAAATGCACAAAATAAAATACATTAGGAATACAAAGAAAATTATATTGAAATATAGTTATCCAAATACTAGGGAGAAACTGAGACCCAAAGAATTCATGCAAGTAGTAAATTATCTGGATGAAATTTTAACCAGAATTCTTTCATTATAATTCCAGCAATCTTACCACTGGACCATGCTTCCTTCCAGAGTATAGCCAAAATGTATTTTTAAGTTGTGGTTCTTAAAACTTTCATTAACAGAAGGATTTTAAGACACAGCTTTGTTGAGCACATACAAGGTCCCTCGTGAAAAAAATAAGCTAGTCTAAGTTGAATGATCATTTTTTTGGAACAACCATAAAACAAACAAACAAAAAACCCACCCTTGAATACTAAATATGACATTTTGTTTGAATGTTTTACTTGATTTTATGGTATCTAATTTTTAAAGAGGTACTAGTTTCCCTTGATATATGAAGTGATAATCTTTATTACTAATACTGAAGTGATATGAATATAGAACTTAATTTGCCATCATAATAAGAATGTGGTAGGGAAGTTGAGAGAATGGTTTTTCCACTACTCTCTTTCCAAATGGATTTCTGGAATTGTCCCCTTTCATTTCTATATCCCTCAAACTAAGGATGATTTTGCTTCCAACCTGTAAAAAGACTTTTGATACTCAATATTTTTCACATGCTACTGAAAACATTGAGATCCATACACAAATGCATGAATAGGTAGATAGATAGATAGATAGATAGATAGATAGATAGATAGATAGATAGATAGATAGATAGATAGATAATTTTTGTTTCAGGCCTGATTACTTCAGTATGTAGGGGGAAGACTCCCTTTTAGCTCCCACATTCATAACATCTGGGCCACCCTTTGGATACTGGGGCATGGAAGAGGAGACTTAGAGGGGTAAGAGGTGCTTATGAACAATTTGATTAAAATTATTTTAAAATCTATGGCTTCATGTGAGATTTGTCCATGCAATTTTTAGATAATGAGTAAAGAAAAAGTACTTTTGTATTTGTTTATTGTCCAATCACCGAATCTTCTTAATGTCTAGGAGGGATGGGCATGACTTCAAGTTATTCTGAAGAGGTCCAGGTCAGTCTGTAGGTCTCTCTCTAGATAGGGAGATGGGGTTGGGAAGAAAGTTGCTGCAGTGTCTAGTTTCCAAAGATAATATCAGCTGGTGAGCATTTACAGAAAAGGTTGAGGTCCAATCTTCCTTTCTACCACTAATGGAATCTTGACTGATGCAGCTAACAAAGTAGTAAACGTCAGTATAGAGTGTGGAGACTACTGCAGTCATAGCCAGATTCTTCCTTTCTCAGCCATTCTATAGGTCACAGGGGCACCTATGATCTAGGTTAAGATCAAGAGCATAGCCAGTTCAAAAATAAGAGATTGATGCTGATTTCCTTGTCTCAGTTTGAGACTCAGATTTAAAGATTCATTGGAACTCTGTTGTTACTGCTGTCTGTAATGCTAGGGCCCTGCTTAGGGGAATTGAGAATAGAGACTGTATTTGCTTTTACTTCAGTCTAAAGGAGTTAACTTGTCCTGCCCCAATCCAATTTAATTCAATAAGCATTTCTTAATCATCTATTGACCTATACTTTAATCATGCTGAGGTTAGGAAGTCAAACTAAATGTTTTTGCTTCCAAAGCATTTTGGTATACTAAGGGGAAACAATACTTAAAAATAAAAATAAACAATCTTAAAAGTAAATTAAAAATACCCCCTCCAAATTAATACAAAATAAAAGAGCTATGCAAATGGGACATAGAGGAAATAGAATGAAAGATTTGGAGTCAGGAAGATGGGAGTTTGAATCCTATTTCCTATCCTGTCTATTACTTTGGGCAAGTAACTCTAGGCTCAAACTCAGTTTCTTTCTAAAATGGAGATAATAATAGACACCTACTAGGTCTATTAGATTGTTATGAGGACCAAGTAGAATAATATGAGCAAAGTACTTGCAAATCTTAAAGAACTATATGTTATTACTATTAGCTCTTTTTTTTTTAACTTCAGGTGATACAAAGAGGGGGATCTGGAAAAGTCTTGTGTAAGAAGTGGCACTTGAGAGGTCTCTTAAGGGAGCAAGGGTTGTTAAGAGGTGAAATAAGGAAGGAGAACAAAACATAGGAAGAAGAACTGGAAGGTATTTTGTAGAGAACACTGAGGAGGCCAATTTGGCCAAAGCAAAGATCGTTTGGGAGGGATTAAGGTGAAATCAGTCTAGAAAAATGAATTGAAACAGATTGCAAAGGGTCTTAAATACCAAATGGAACCATATGTTTTTTATCCTAGCAGCAACAGGGATTCACTGAAGCTTTTTCAGCAGGAGACTTAACAACATCAGATTTTTGCATCATTTCCCAATAAATGCATCACAACCAAACAACCATACTTCATCAAATTTGAAAATCTACTACTCTGAAAAGTTTCTTTTTCTCTTAGATTTGCTGTGGTCAAAAAAATAATCACCCTGAGGCTAAATATCACAAATTTACTAAATTTAATTTAAATTGTTTCATAACAAATTAATTTGTAATTGTTTTATAACCTTTATATATAATTATAGGATTGATAACTACACAGTGTTGTACATATTTTTCACATTTAATCCTCACAAGAACCCCATAAAAGTATTAGCCAGTTTGTCAATAAACATTTATGAAGCAGCAACTGTTATTTATGTTAAATCCTCCCCCTCCATTTTACAGATGAGGAAACCAGGACTTGGAGAAGTTAAAAACTTTCCTAGTCATACAGTTCATCAGTTACAAAGAAAGGATTTGAATTCAAAGTTCTTCTGATTCTAAATGCATACTCTTTACAAAATACCATGTTGCCTTTCCAATGGTGTCTTATTTCCAGGATAACTCATCTTCCTCTGATTGTTCCTCTGATCAATGGGTGTGATCAATGAGAAAACAGTTCCTTGTCACTCAGCACTAGTTGTCCTGGCATTTTCTAGGATATTTTCTAGACTAATAGTATGCATAGTTGCTGGTGAGTGGGTAGGTGGTTCTTACCTTGATTTCCTAAAATGAAGATAGCTATGTGACAGGTCTCTGTAATCTATGTAAAAAAGCATCCCTAAGATGAAATCATCTAGAACAAGGAAAAAGAAATTTGTATGCATATTTTTTTTAAATTATGGGAGAGTCAAGATAGCCCCCACCATGTGAATACATGAGGGTCATGCTTGGGGGACTTGTCTCCATGTCACCTCCCTGATGTCAACCACCTTGTATCTCTGAATCACAAGAAGGGAAAAATTACAGAGAAAAAGGTGCTGTATTATAAGCATTATATGTGGCCTCAGATCTTTGTTAAGTCCTAAATTAAGTTTTTATAGAAATTTAAATTTTGAAAGCCTGGGAATTTATCTCCCATTTATCATATTGTTCTACGGAATTAATTGCCTCTTGTTTTGTTGTTCTACCTAATACTGTCTTTTCACAGAATCAATTAAGGAAATCAGGTGGGGTATGCCTGTACATTCTTTGTGTTCAATTCAATTCAATGAATATTAAGCACCGTCTATATTCAAGTCACTGTGCCAGGCTCTAGGGATACAAAAACTAAAAAAAATAAATAAATAAAGATAAAAAAATTCACAAGTACACAAATCTGCATAGTGTAAGCAGGTGTTCTGAAACTACAGCCCGCAGGCCAGATGCTGTCTGCTGAGGACATTTATGTGGCCTACCAGGTTATGGCAAATGGGCTGAGGGGCGGAGGCAGTGTTAGTTTTTGTTTTTACTATAGTCCGGCCCTCCAACAGTCTGAGGGACAGTGAACTGGCCCCCTATTTTAAAAATTTGAGGACCACTGGCTGTAAGGCATGATATAAACAAAGGAGAGACCTAGATCAAAATCTCCAGAGAAATTTTGAAGATGGAGAAAAAATGCTTTCTGCTGAACTGATTAAGGAATTAATGGAGAACATGGCTACTGGAAAAAGAGATGAATTGGAAAGAAGAAATTGCTTCTAAATGGCAGAGACCCAGAAAGATTTGCTCTCAATGTGGTTGACTGCAAGGTAGCAAGAGATGGTTTGACAAGTTCAGGAATTATCCCCTAGTCCAGTTTGAGACATAGAATATTTGAAAGGAAATAGGATAAAAGGATAATAATGATGGTGATGCTAACTAGCACACATATAGTGCTTTGAGTTTTGCAAAGCACTTTGCAAATATTATTTCGTTTAATTCTCACAAGGACTCTGGAAGATAAGTGATATTATTTCTCCATTCCATAGATGGCATACAAACATGCAGAGATTAAGTGACTTGCTTAGAGTCACATGAGTAGTAAGTATCTGAGGTAGGATTCAAACTCAGGTCTTCCTGATTGGCCATCCAGTTATCTTTATCATTATGTAGATTCCTCATGATTCAGATAGATCATAGATTTAGAACTGACAATATCCTTGGGAGTTATCAAGAATAACTACCCTCCCCCATTTTATAGACAAGGAATTTGGTACAAAGGGTTTTAAATGACTAGGCTAATAAATAGGTAAAATATTATTTGAACCCAAAGACTCTTGACTCTATGTCCACTGTCCTATCCAGGACATAATGTGAAGTAATTCTGGAAATGTAGATAGAAACCAGAATGAAGACACTACATATCAACTTTAAAAGACTGAATTTTTTTTAATCCTCAAGGAAATGAAGAACCACTAACATTTGTTTATTTGTCTGAATTGGCAAGAGAGTAAAAGAGGTAACACAATATATTCCTTGGGAAGATTATTTTGCAAGCCATATGAAAGGTGGATTGGAGAAGGGATAGGCTAGAAACAAAGAGACCAGTTGAGAAGTTTGTACAATTGTCCCAATGAGTGGTTTTATCTAATTCATGAAATGATGTTAAGCTTCCTCTAGCAATTTGATTAAAGAACTGGGATTTGATTTTTGTATTTATATTTTCAGTGCTCAGCGCAGTATCTGGCACATAGTAAACCCTTAATAGACCTTTTGTTCATTCATTTGTTTGATCCATACAAAGCAGAGAACACACACTTTTAACTTTTTCGGTCACAACAACTCATTTTGGCTGTCAACTGAAGTATGAAGAGGTGGCAATGTATAGTGGTGGTGGGAATACTATGACAATGAAAGCATGGCTTTTTGAATGATTAATCACCTATTGACCAAAGCAATTTAGTTAGACTAGAGCTTGAGACATAAATATATTGTATAGGGAAGAGCAGGGAGACCACTGAAGAGATTCTAGATTGCTAGAACATACCAGCATTTGTATCCCAATGTCATTGCCTTTGAGAACTCATGAGTTTGGCTGATATCAAGTATCAGAATCGGATAGATAAAGTAGATAATAGATAAAGTACAAAACAGACCATAATAACATCAAATATATGGGATGTTTGATAGTGCAATTATCTTCATCCTTATGAGAATGAAATCAGTAGTCTTGAAGGGTTTACTTTTGTGCTCAACTGCCTGCAACCATCATTTTTAAATTGTTCTCTCAGCAATGCCATTCCATAATATCCATTCTCCTATGAACATAGAAGGAAATCAAGCTTTCCAAGAGAAGGCTTACAATTAACTACCATTTTGTTAAATGGTATGGCCTGGTGTAGAGCAAAGACGTCAAGTGCAATTCCAGACATCCTCAATATTTATGTACAGTTTGAGGATCATGAATATTTATCAGTGTCCCCTATAATGTGATTTATAGCATAAGCAGGAAAGAGTAAACTGTTTATTGATGCTATAAAAGTTCTCTTCTCTCCTTTCCCTGATAAGAGTCACTCTGGGGAGTTTAAGTGCTATCTATATCTATGTCTCTAAGCACCATAAGAGGAGCCCAACCACCACCTGGAATCCATGATTTGCCATTTAACTAGCAAGTAGATAGTAGCAAGTAGGTGAACTACATCAAGAAATTAACTTGGTTTCCCTTCCCTCACTTCCCACCTGTTCCCTGAACTTTCTATGATCCTTTAGAAAGTATGTGGCATAGAGCTTAGAGACATACCTTTCTGCCAAAGGGGAGTTATAGTTCTCCTACAAGAGATCAGTAGGATTTCCTCTATTCATTTGGATTTGGTGCTTATTTGAAAAAAACAAAAAAAATCAAAAAAAAAAAAAAAAACAAAAACCAACTCATTAACAGAATTCCTTACCCTTCACCGTATGTTTGTAAGGACCTAAAACTATACACCAATTTCTATATAAAGTGAGATATCAGGTTTAGCCTTCTTATGATTTGTTTCATAAAGAGGAAATTCTTATGTAGCTTTAAGACAAGTAGAAATTGATGATGAGCAAGCAGTTGTAGACCAGAGCACAATAAAATGTAAGGGCTGGAAGGGACCTAAGATGCTTATCATCCTCATTGAGAGATGAGGATAGATAAGAAAGAATGTGGAAGTGATCTATAAAATCAATGCATTGAGTTAGATGGCCTTTTAATAGATCTATGAATCCTGGGGCATATAACTAGTTAAAGAAAGAACTGACAGTAGAATCTAGGTCTCCTGATACTAATAAACTTGAAGATTTTAATGTGAGTCCTCTGAAATGTTCCTTTGGTCACTGTGATAATTGATAACACATAAGCTATAATTATCTTTATGACATTCACCAGTGTGATATAAGGAATAGAGGTCTGGACTCAGAGTCAAGAAGCCTTGAGTTAAATCCCACCTCAGATATTTTCTTAGTTATGTGACTCTGGGCAAATCATTTAACCTTACTGGTCCTATTTTTTTTCATCTGTAAAATGAAGAGCTAAACTGGATGACCTCTTAAATTCTTTCCATATTTAAATCCATAATGCTATTATGATCATTGTAGAGTGAGATAAATGGCCAAGGGTTCCTCAAAATAATGTTTCTTGCTATCTCTGAATCTATCATGAAATCAACTCTATCAACTCCTTTACTTTGCCTCTCCAGGAATAACCTGTGATTTATCTTTCAATGCATCTACAAATTATTTCACTTATGATGAGAATGCTTATGGTTTAATTCTCCCAAGAGTCTAAATTGATTGTTTATTGGACACACATTACATAACAATAGTAATAATGTTTTGTTCCTAGATAGCACCAAGCATAAAAAAAAAATGCATCTTATGCTTTAACTTTTATTGAAAATGAAACAGAGAAATCCTATGAAAAACCTAAAAATCTCTCCCAAATCAAGTCACCATATATTTTTAACACTCTGACTTCAAATTGAAGATGAGCAGAGAAGAGTAGTGAAAAACTTATTGGAAAACACAATTCAAGAGCCAGCAATGAAAGATACCAAAGGCTTACAAGCTATTCACAAGCCTCTTAGAGAACATTAGAGGACACTCTAAAAATACACAATATTGTCATAAAAGAGAGCAAATGACTGTTTACTGACGAAGCTATATGTAATCAAATCATCAATTAGAGCAAAAGTTACAATCAATACCAAATTAGAGGAATAAAGATGAGAAAACTTTGTGAGCAATTATAACAACTCTAACTAACCTTTTTAAATGACTTCTTGGTTTGGAATAATAGAAATGGACATCTATGAGTCTAATCTATTTTCTATGTGTTGTTCAGTCATTTCAATCATATTTGACTCTTTGTGACCCCCATTTAAGGTTTTCTTGCAAATTACTGGAGGAATTTGCTACTTATTTCTCCAGTTCATTTTACAGATGAGGAAACTGAGGCAAACAGTCTTGAGTGACTTGTCTAGAGTCATATAGTTGGTAAGTATTGGAGATCAGGTTTGAATTCAGGGAAGCTGAGTCTTCATGACTCAAAGTCCAGCACTCTACCCACTGTGTCATGTAACTGCTTTTTTATGTGACAGCTCTTCAAATATTCAAAGACTTCCAACATACTATAAGGAAAAGAATGTTTGGTTCAAATCCTGTACCTAACATAGAAACATGGAAATGTCTAGACACAATGCTTATTTAGCAGAGAATTGATTGAGTAGATCCTTTGGCCATTCTGAACCTAGTTTTCCTTAGCTATTAAATAACAACTTAGACTGGATTGGAAGTGCCAAATACAAGACTCATAGGATATATGCAGCCTATAAGTACAGCTTAAAACAGATTGAAATGTAATTAGGAAATATTTAACAAAATAAGTAAAAATACAATAAAACATTGATAATATTACATTTTAAAACTAAGTCAATAAGTGCCCTGCAGGGATCCTTGTATATGATAAAATGGCCCCTGTTTCTATTTGAATTCAACACCAATGGACTAGAATACCCTTAAGGTTCCTTCTAGCTCTAAACCTATGATCATATGGTTCTTTATTTTTCCATTTCTCCTAATATTTTGCTGCATTTTAGTGAGCTTAATTTATTATGTGTGCTTCATGCAACAGTAACTCCCCTAAGAAAGAAACAAACATATGTAACTCAAATAGTATTTTACTTGGCACAGAACTGATTTATTAAGAGGTACAATGCATAATAAAACAGTAACTACTTGATTTACCTCTCTAGTCTCTTTCTCAAGCCCAAACAATTCTCAGGCAACACTTAAACTTCTTCATATCCTTCAAGCAAAGACACAGTTTGAGGTTTTTTTTTAGTTCCCTACTAACATCCTTATTATTGGGCAAAGAAGTGTTAAACCAACCACCCATTTCCCAAATGACCAAACTCACTCATCCAGTAGGGTCAGTAGCTAGATGAAGGTCTCAGGATCATTTATCTATTTCACTTGAAACACAGGGTGTAGGACACAGGATCTGATGAGACCTAAACTTTTTGAAAAATGTAGTTTTTTTTTTTTTTTTCAGTCATATCCTCTTAGTAATATGAACTTCCAAAACTGACCTACTGAAGAGTAGTGTGAGAAGGTTCTAATGTACAGGAACATTTCATTCCACTTGCAAATCCATCCCATCTTCATTCTGTATTATTTTTCTCTAGTAAATCTATTTATTTTCAATACACATTGCATTATGAATCATTTGGGGATATAACAATCAGAAAAATGATAAAAACCATGAGAGAGATTTTAAAAAGAATAAAAAAGAAGTGAACATAGCATGTGTTGATTTACATTCAATCTCCTTAGTTCTTTTTCTGATGCAGATGGCATTTTCTGTTCAAAGTCTATTGGGATTGCTTTGGATCACTAAACCACTAAGAACCAAGTTTTTCATAACTGGTCATCACACATTCTTGCTGTTATTATGTACAATGTATTTCTGGTTCTGCTTGTTTCATTCAGCATGAATTCATGTAAATCTTTCCAGGCCTTTCTGAAATCAGCTTGTTTATCATTTTTTATACAATCATAATATTCCATACCAATATACCACAACTTGTTCAGCCATCCCCCAATAGATGGGCATTCACTCATTTTCCAGTTCTTTGTTACCACAAAAAAGAGCTGCTACAAACATTTTTGTACATGTGGGTCTTTTCCTCCCTTTATGATTTCCTTGGGATACAGACCCAGTAATGGCACTGCAGGGTCAAAGAGTTTCATTTCTTTATTCTTAATTATTTCTATTCTGTGGATTCATCTCATCAGTTCCTGTAGCCTTGTCCTCTCATGCTTTCCTTTTCTATACTAAGTAACTTACTAAAGCAAACATCTGTCAAAAACCATGTGATAACAATCTTAGAAGAATTAAAATTTCAAGTTAATCAAATGACAAATAGAAAACTATATGAGAGTTGGAAAGAAGCAATAGAATATCACCCATAATAACTCTTGCAGAATAAAAAGAAAAAACATAATATTAAGGAAATGGAAATTAAAAGAGAAGGTAGGCTGGATATACAGTAAAAGTGAATATTAAGTGATAGAGTGGCAACTAGAAAACATTGGAAAAACCAGAGGATATCCAGAATATTGAAAGATTAAAAAATGATATTACAATGCTCAAACCACAGAGAATGATAATGTATAGAGACCCAAATCATCAGTAGATTGGCTGGCCATTTGGTGATGTATTCTTTTGCTATAGTAACCCATAATCATTGTTATCATCATCCTCACCACTACCACCACAGATTTAGAACTATAAGGGACTTTAAGAGTCATACCTCCTAATTTTGCAGATAAAGAAACTGTGGCCTAAAAAGGTTAAATGATTTATCCAAATTCACAGAGTTTACAAGCAGCAGAGCTAAAATTTGAACCTCTGGGCCCACATCCACAAAGAACTCAGAGCAACCCTTTGAACTCAGAGCACTGAACCATGCAAATCCACTGTGTCTCAGGCCATTTCCAATTGCCTTGATTTTTGTCCTGTCACTGGACCTAGATGACTGTAAAGGGGTGAAGCTGATAATTTTGTGAAGCTCTGCTTCACTTAAATGCAGGTGAAACCCAAGTCAAGAGATCACCATCATGATGTCACTGGTCTTTGTCAAACATAAAGAACATTTGTTACAACTATAACACTCACTTGGTACATAATCATTAATGACTTTGCACTTTTGTTTATTATTTTATTTAAGCATGTATTTGGAAAACCTCCATCGAATTTGGTATTGATAAACATGGGTAAGTAACACAGCGGAGGAGCAGATGGGAAGAAGGTAGTAATCTGCATTGATAGAATGCCACATGTGTTCCAAAGATCTGTATGTGGTATGTAATGGAATTTTTTTATATTTATACCACAACTAAACTTTCAGTCTAGTCATGGTTTGGAGATAACATTTTTGTCTCTCTATCTCCTCACTGTATCCAGAAGAGGCCTAAATAACAGGAAGCAGCAAAATACAGTAGAAAGACTCAGTGTAACTGAGGTAAAATCTTCCCTCTGGTATTTTCTAACTATATGACTTTAGGCAAATTAATTAACCTGACTAACCTTTGTGATCCCTATGAGCAAGTGGGAAACATTCAAATAACTCCTCATTGAGTTAATGAAAAAGGATGTATTGTCCTACTAACACACAGAAAAAGATGGGAAGGGTATGTAGCACTGCTAAAACAAAGGATCTAGGTCAGTGACAAAGAATAGGAGAGATGAAAATATTTTAATTTCAAAATTACTTAGGAAAGGGCTACATAGTTTTGATGTACACATGCAAATGATTATTCAACTATATGTAATAGAACCCTATACATACTTTTTCATTTTTAATTGTGCATATATTTTTTTTTCATTTGATCAGAAGAGGAAACTGTGGTTATAAGTTATGTGTAAGGTCATAACTCAAACATTGTCCTGTATCAGTATTCTCTACCCCCAGTTGAAGTTCTAGATCTTCAGCCTTCTTGCCCAATTTTTAAAAAAACTTTTTAAAAATGTTGTTGTTATTGTTGCTTGTTGTTTGATCTTTTTCATCAAGTCCAACTCTGTGACACCATTTGGCATTTTCTTGGTAAAGATAGGAGAGTGGTTTGCCATTTCCTTCTCCAATTCATTTTGCAGATGAGGAAAACTGAGGCAAATAGGGTCCATTAACTTGTTCGGGGTCACACAGTTAGGTCTGAGGTCCCATTTGAATTGAGGTCTTTCTATGTCAGGCTTAGCACTCTATCGACTGTGCTGACTAAATTGTATATAAGTACATTTTATAACAACTCCTGGGTCTTCACCACTATAGAATTGCTAAGTACAAAATTAACAAGATAGATCATTGTATTTCCTTGTTCAAAGATAAGAAATAAAAGGGGTGATTTATCCAAGATCATCATTCTAATTAGAATTCCCAATTTTAGGAAGTCACTAAGAAGTAAAGTGAATAGAATGCTGATTTAGGAGTTAGGAAGACAAATTCAAATTTTCCTTCAAATATTTACTAGTTTTCTGGTCTCTGACAAATCACTTAATTTCTCAATCTGTTTTCCTTTCTGTAAGTTGATGGAAGTAACTCCAAATTCAAGGAGCTATAATACTCATCTCATTAGGTTCTTATGAGCATCAAATGAAATAATGTAAAGTACTTTGCAAACTTTAAGGTGATTTATGAATGCTAGCTATTTTTGCCATTGTTGTTATCATTATTATTTTCATTGTTTAGTGTTACTTTCAACTTATCTCAATAGCAAACAATATATAAAGGAAGTTGTGGTATAAAAAGTAGCTTTATTTTGCCACCGATATGACATCCACCCATTCCTAAACTAGGCCCTACTAGTCTACTATCAAGAAAAACCTAATCTTTTCTTGCAAGCTCTACATAAGAAATAAGATCAACTATTCTTCCAAACATAAACCATTCTACTACAGCCTCTGTTGTGGTTCACTGCCACTAGAGTAATTTTTAGCTGAATGATTGAGACAAACATTTGGCTCAAGACAGAGAGAAGTAAGATGAGTCTGTAATTGAAATATTTTGTCTCATTTATTCTTGAAAATGTGCCATATTCCACTTCATCAGCCAGAGGTGATTGTTTTATACAACCCAATATATTTGGCATTGGATCTTATGAAAATCAGCTATGAAAATTGCAAAATGTTCCTTAAGAAAATCTAGCTGTTTTCTTTTATTCCTCCCTTCCTCCTCTTTTTCTTCTGCTCTCTTATTTTTTCCATCCTAGTCTCTCCTAACCCTAGGACTTTATGTGGAACATTTCATTCAAAACCATGGAATATTGACCCATTTTACCTAACTTCCAAGATAACCTATTCTGAATTCATTGGAGGAAAGGTATAGAAAGAATACTAGGATTTGGGGAATTTATTTTCCAGCCAAGCAAATTTAGCCTCTTGTGGCTCCTATGTGGATGTAGCAAACACATATTACAATGTCTTTCCAACAAGGCACTGACAAGTTGAAGGAGTCCCTACTTAGCATTCTAGTAAATATACTTTTTATATGCTTAGTACAGAGTTAGGTGTACCTTCCAAAGGACACCAAAGGAATAGAAGGGACTGAGGGTGAAGATAGGAGCTGTCTCCGAGAATAATCCATCTGCTTTAAAGGCAAAAGAGAAAGGGTTAACAGAAGGGATAGTTGCTGGCTTATCAGTATATCCTCAGTTATATTATAGTTCAGCAGTCAATATGGTGACTCACCTGAGCAATGAGATCCTCAGAAGCCATATAATCATTGGAAATGGGGTGGGAAAGAAAGATCTCCCTAGGGCTGCTACTATAACAATACAAATAAAACCACAAGAAAGAACTGAGTTGTAATTAAGTGGAAGGATGGCTCAGATTAGAGATTCCTGACCTTGTTTGTGTCATAAACCCTTAGGGAAGTTTGGTGAATTTCCCGCTAGTATTGAAGTGCTCATAACAAGTACTGACAAAAAGACCATCATGAAGATAATTTCAGGTTATGCATATTTATTTATCTGTTCAGAAAATGAAAAGAAAGAAAAATTCTATTAAAAAATACTCAGTGATATCCCTCCAAAAGAAATCAACATATATTTTGTTACTACATGGTTTCAATGCAAGGATGAAAGTAGGATGATGAGAAGTATATTAGAAAATACTGATCAGTAATAGGAAAAAGAGAGATCAAAGACTTATAAAATACATAAAGGACCACATCTACACATAATGAATATTTTCATCACTAAGAGAACAGGGAGTTCCTAGGCATAGAGAGCATTGGATCTCACAACAAAGATGAAAAGTCTCTCTTTTAACACATAGGAAAATGTTTTATTTCTCATGTAAGAGTCATTCCTGAATCAGCTACCTTTGTATAGTCAGAATACTAACTTGTTAGAGCAAAGATTGAAATTAGTAGAATACTAACAGAAAATAAAAATGAGAAAAAATGATATGATTTGCAATAAAAAACTCCATCTTTATCTGTTTAAAAAAGTTCTTGAAACATAGTAGTTGGACTGAAGAAAAGGCAAATTACATTTACTTAATGAAGAAATTTAAATGAAATAAACCAATTGTTATAATAAAAAGACTAAAAATACCTTAGTTATGAAACTCTTGACTTATTTTAAAATGGAAAGAGAATGGTAATTAAAGGCAATGTCCATTTAGACTATAAACTCATCCATAACATATTTAAAAATACAGAACATCTTTTATCTTCCCTTCCCCAAATTATAATGTCCCTCTAGAAATTGTTATATTTAATACATATATCTACTTCCTATCATGTATACATTTAATTACATAAGTAATGATAACTAAGAATAGATAATATTTCTAGAACCTACTATAGGCCAGGCACTGTACTGATTATCTCATTTGGTACTCATAACAACCTTGGGAGTGAGGTTTTATGATCATTCCCATTTTATAGATGAGGAAGTTGAAATAATCAGAGGTTAATTGTTCAAGGTAAAATATGAACCCAGATTTTCCTGACTCAAGTCTCTGCCCTCAATCCACTTTGTTACCTTTCTGCTTCCTATAAAAGCTATTTCTCCTGTTAAGAAATAAAAATCTTGAAGGCAAAAAATATTTCACTTTTGTCTTTGTATCTCAGTGACTACCAAAACACCTAGCAAATAAAACATACATTATATGTTCTTTTTTAATGAATTGATTAGGGAAAGGAATGGAAGATTATAATCAATTATTAGTGTTTAACACAAACAGTGAAGAATAAAGCCACTTTTTAGAAAGATTGAGCTGTTATTGTTCAGTTATGTCTGACTTTTTGTGGCCCTATTTGGAGTTTTCTTAGCAAAGGCACTAGAGTGGTTTGCTATTTTCTTCTTCAGCTCATTTTACAGATGAGGAAACTGAGCCAAACAGAGTTAAGTGAATTGTCCAAGGTCACAGAGGTAGGAAGTGTCTGAAGCTAGATTTGAACTTATGAGGATGAGTTTTCCTGAGGTCAAATCCAATGTCCTATATATTGTGCTGCTTAGCTGTCCTCTCCCCCAGAAAATGGGTAGAGAATAACTAAGAAAGTGTCATCTTCAGGAGGCTTAAGAATGAAAAAGGAAGAAAGATCACAAGCAGAAGATAGTTCATATTTGCTATTTTCTTTGTCACACAGACTTTCAAAAAGAATAGTAGAAGCACTACATTTGGACTCTAAAACCCCAATCTCACATGTGCTTATAGAGGAAAAAGAATACGACAATAGCTAGGACAAATAAAGGAAAGGCAGATGTATTAGAATTCAGTGGATAAAGCATTGGACCTAGAGACAGGAAGACCTCAGTACAAATCTGCCTTCAGGTATTTACCAACTTTGTGACCCCTTGGTCTGCTTCAGTTTCCTCATCTACAAATGGAGATAGTAATTTTATCTACTTCATAGAGTCATTGTGAGGATAAAATGAAACATTATTTCTTAAGCACTTTGTATAGCACTGACAATGCTATCTAAATGCCAGTTATTGTTATTCTGATTCTTACACATAGAAGAAATATATATCAGAAGCAACATGACTGTGAGAGCACTGAAGGATTGAGTAACAAGGTATCAAAAAGAAGGGGAAGATATCAAAGATACAGAAACAATCTCATTTTTATCAATATTGATAAAAGACAATAGAGACTATCAACAATTTGCAACCCATATGCCTGCTTTCCCTGCTAGATAAAAATTTTATGAGATTCATTGCCACACGCATATTGAGGGCATCTTCCATGAAGGGATTAAGCAGGTTTTCACTAGGGAGACTCTGTTTCAGATCACATTTATTTTTCCATTAAACAATTGACTGAAAATGTAAAGAATCAAAAGTTTTGCTGTGTTAATTACTTGTTGATTATATAAATGTATTTGATTCAATAGAGCAAAGTTATCTTTTTTAGTTTTATTTTTTAATTATGAAGAAGCAGTAGACAGCAAAGATAAATATAAAATGGACAATTTTGATGTCATTAAATTAAAAAGGGTTTGTACAAATAAATGTAACCAAGATGAGAAGGTAAACAGAAAACTGGGGAAATTATTTTTCCATTTTAATAGCATTTTATTTTACCAAATACATGCAAAGATAATTTTCAACGGTCACCTTTGCAAAACCTTGTCTTCCAAAATTTTCTCTCTTTCCTCCCCATACCCTTCCCATAAACCACAAGCAATACAAGTTAAACATGTGAAATGTTTCTTAACATATTTCCATGTTTGTCATGCTGTGCAAGAAAAATCAGATCAAAAAGTGAAAGAAAAAAAAAAATAACACCACCCCCAAAAAGTGAAAATACTATGCTTTGATCCACATTCAGTCTCCATAATTCTCTCTCTGGATGTGGTTTTTTTCCATCACAAGTCTATTGGATTTGTCTTGAATCACCTTATTGTTGAAAAAAGCCATATCCATCACAGCCAATCATCACATTGCAGAGCAATTACTGTGAACAATGTCTCGTGGTTCTATTCACTTTACTTAGCTTATGTAAGTCTTTCCAAGCTTTTCTGAAATCAGCCTGCTCATTGTTTCTTATAGAACAATAATATTTGATTATATTCATATACCATAACTTATTAGGGAAATTTTTTAAAGTTTCTCAGATAAAGGTTTTCCAAATATATAAAAAACTTTTGTCAATCTTTAAGAATACAAGTCATTTCTCAATTGATAAATGGGCAAAATAATATCTTATAAGTTCTCTTCCAACAAGATATATCATATCCTTCTATTACATTACCTCTGAGTTACACTTAACATCAAACTTATTCAAGCTTCCTTGAAATATACAATCATAATCTTTTTTTAAATTCACTTATCATTAATAATAGGCAAGTCATGAAATAGAGAGATGTACTCCCCAAAGACATTTACCATTTTCATGGGGCAGTTTCAGTACAGAATCCAAATCGAAGAGTGATTCTCTCTGAATGGGCAAGTCTTCTAGAAGCTTATATCTGCAGATAATTCTGCTAATCACATCAAATCTTGGAACACTGGAAAGATTGAAAGAAGAGATCTGTAATCTCTCAAAAAGGATTTGGCCTATCCATGTGCAAAGGAAGTTGGCAAATATTTATTAATTACCTAATACGTGCAAAGCACTGTACTAGATACTCAAGCTACAAAGAAAAAAGTTATTTCTACTCTTGAGGAGTTTGTATTCTATTAGATGAATGTAGCATGTACAGATAAATAATACAGAAAACTTTAAAGAGATCTGAGAAAGATAGAGATCAGGAAAGGCTTAGTGTTAGGAATTGCAATCTAATCTGGGCTTTGGAGGAATTTAGGGATTCTATGAAGAAAAGTAGAGGGTAAAGTATATGCCAGGTTTCTTGTGCAGGGATACTAAGGCAAGAGAAAGAATATTGTGCACAGAGAGATGAAGGAGGTTATTTCTTCATACTGATCCATGTACAAATGGTATAAATGGAAAATAAGACCAGATACCTATATGGAAGCCAAAATGTGGAAGTCTTTAAATATTAGGATAAGTATACGTTTTCCTAACTTCAGAAGATTTATAAGTTATATTAGTCATATGATTGGATAATGGCATGATCAGTAACATGAATGAATTTGGGGTCTTTAGTTTTTCAACCTTAAATCTCTTCCATTCATAGGAAGTAAGAGATTGGAAAGCAGAGGAAAGGCAAAAACTTTTTAGGGAGTGAGATCATTGTCTACCTGTCTGGCCATATCTTTTTTTATTAAAGCTTTTTATTTTCAAAACATATGCATGGATAAGTTTTCAACATTAACCTTTGTAAAACCTTGTGTTCCAATTTTCCTTGCCCTTCCCCCACCCCTCCCCTAGATGGCAAGTAACCTAACATATGTTTAAAATGGTAGAAATATATGCTAAATTCAATATATGCATACATATTTATAAAATTATCTTGCTGCACAAGAAAAATAAAGTCAAACAAGAAAAACAAATGAGAAAGTAAAATGCAAGCAAGCAACAGCAAAAAGAGTGAAAATGCTATATTGTGAACCACACTCAGTTCCTACACTCCTCTCTCTGGGTGTAGATGGCTCTCTTCATCACAAGATCATTGGAACTAGTCTGAATCATCTTATTGTTGAAGAGCACTACATCCATCAGAATTAATAACTATATAATCTTATTGTTACCATGTACAATGACCTCCTGGTTCTGCTCATTTCACTTAGCAGTTCATGTAATTCTCTTTAGCCCTCTCTGAAATCATCCTGCTGATCATTTTTTATAAAACAATAATATTCCATAATATTCATATATCATAACTTATTCAACCATTCTCCAATTGATGGGCATGCATCAGTTTCCAGTTTCTAGCCACTATAAAAAGGGCTGTCACAAACATTCTTGCACATACAGGTCCCTTTCTCTCCTTTAAGATTTCTTTGGAATATAAGACCAGTAGAAACAATGCTGGATCAAACGGGATGCACAGTTTGATAACTCTTTAGGCATAGTTCCAAATTGCTCTCCAGAATGGTTAAATCCAGTCACAATTGCACCAACAATGTATAAGTGTCCCAGTTTTCCCATATCCCCTCCAATATTTGTCATTATCTTTTCCTGGCATCTTAGCCAATCTGATAGGTATGTAGTGGTATTTCAGAGTTTTTTAAATTTGTATTTCTCTGATCGATAGTAACTTTGAGCACCTTTTCATGTGACTAAAAATGGTTTCAATTTTTTCATCTGAAAATTGTCTCTTCACATCCCTTGATCATTTATCAATTGGAGAATGGCTTGAATTCTTATAAATTTAAGTCAAGTCATTATAGAAATGATGGCCATACTTCTTTTACATGTATATGCAAAGCCTGAAAAGGGTTTTGCCATCAATTTGTGTACATGTGCATGTATATGTGTTTATGTATGTGTGAGGTTCAGAGAGAGAAAGAGAGAGCTTATATTGTACAAAGAATATAAATGCTAGGAGTTTATAGGAAGAAAAATACTTTCTAGATTAGATTGCAAAACCCCATTACCAAAAATAATTTCTTTTAATGTTTTAAGTGAATAAGAAAAAGAGTCTGGGAAAACATGAGAGAAGTAGACAGTCCATCTCCATCATAACTCTATTTTAAGAGTATTTCCCTTCATTAACCTGAAGTGGGGCTGGCCTCTTCAATTTTCTTTCTCAAAGCTGGAAATTGAGAATATTCTTGCTTGAAAAGTCCCTAAGGAATATACTCCTGTTTCAAAAGTCTCCAGAAGGGGAACTAAGAACTGAAGCTCTCTCACATTTTTCCAACTCTTCCCCACCCCTATCAGAGTGCAAAACATTCATATGTCTACCAATAAGGAGAGAATTCCATGCTAATTGGCTTTGGGACCGGTGTTACAGCTACATATTCCATGTTTTTTATTTGTTTGACATTTTTATCATAAAGTTCTTGAATGGGGTTATTTCTGTTCTTTTATCTTCTAAGGAATCTTGCATGATTTTGAAAATGAATATGAGATGACCTGTTTCAAAAGGCACTGTATGGAGTTATTTTATTCTCCTGAAGTAAATGGTTTTTTCTGATGATCAACAATTCAATTGGGATGTTATATTTTGTGTGTGTGAAAAGGTAATGATGTGACACACCGTTGAATGTTATTTACAAAGGCTTGCTTCTTCCCTATTAAACCCTAATCACTGATACCCTCAATGTATGCATATATGACCTTCATAAAGATTTGGTATAGATGGGAATTCGTACAGTCTCACTTTTTTGCCCTCTATAACCTCAGGATAAAGTTAGAGTTGACAGATGAGGTTGACTATAGTGACTTTCCATTTTCCAAAGCAAAAACAAAATTTGTTTAGATAGAACCTAACTATGCAAAGTGAATCTTTCCTCGCCCCTCTTCAATCACTTATTGAGAGAAATAAATCATAACAAAATAAACAGATCTGGGACTCTTTTCTTAAAAAAAAAATTCTAAGCTAACCTCCTGTACTCTCTTTGTTTTCATCTTTAGCCTTACAAAATGTGAACTGAAGTTTCAAATGATGATACAAACATCCTGGGAAAAGTTCCAGGAACCAAAAAATAAAAATCAACAAGTACAAATCAATCACCTACTGTGGTTCTCACTTTAGGGAAGAAGATACACAGTCTCTGCTCTTGTCGCCAAGGAATTTGCAATTTAAAACATTTCCTGATACACTATTCTAGAAAGAAAATGGAATCAAGCCAACTAAGGACAAAACAACAATTAAGTTTTAAAAAGTTTACAGGTAAAATCTCAGTTAATCATAAAATCCCATAAAACATACTCCCTAGTCTTTTAGCATTTCAATTATTTCCACTTAAGTCAACAGAGAATTTTATAGAATGTTCATTTTGAAAAGACTTGATTTTTTTGTCTTTAATTATGAAGTTCAGTTCCTTAAGACTAGAGAAATGAAGTGATTTAACTAACTTCATGCAACTAGCTAGTGGTAGAGCTGGGATTACAACCTCCGGAGAGAGGAAAGGAAGGGAAAGAGAGAGGGAAGGTAGGAGAGAGGGAGGGAAGAAGGAAGGGAGGGAGGGAGGGAGACACTCCCATTCATATCTAAGCTTTTTTTATGGCACCATAATCTTTGTTAAAAGAAAGAAAAAGAAGACTCTCCCATTTCTTACATGGGAGAAATATGGGAGGCAAAAGCAGAAAAAGCAGTGGGTAAAGAGAAAGCAAAATCTAACCACCATCAATACTCAGTACATTCAAAATAAACTTTACTTCATAATCTAGCAGAGAAGTATTATTATTGGAACTTTCCCTTGTTCTCTCTTTCTGTTTAAGGTTCCTTGCAGAGACTATTGCAGATACAAAAATCAGGAGACCTAAAGATTTGAGGTGGAACAGAAAGTTCACCTCCTTTCTACCAGTGTGCCTCTTCTCCTAGAATTCATTTTGGGTTCAACTCCTATCTCCCCTTTAGTTGTCCCATAGGGTAAATATAAGTTGCTTTCTGTAATGGCTCAAAGTTCTTTTCTTTGTTAACAAAAAAATTGCTTAAAAGCAAAGCTTGATATATAAAAGCAAAACAAAAGCAAGAAGGCACTTATCCGGGAGTGCAGCTTTTCAAAGAGAAATGACATATTCCAACATGGACTGAGGTTTTGAACTTCCCAGTAATGGTTCCTAATGCTACAAAATATTGCTGAAAATTCATCTACCTCTTTTTTATGAACAAAGGAAACCTTTTTTTTTAAAGCATCAAAAAAGTTTTTTATTTTACATATATGTGTATATATATGAATTCAAATATATATATGTATATATATATATATATATATATATATGAATATGTATGTGTGTGTGTGGAGAGTGGGGGATGAGAGAGAGAGACAGAGAGACAGAGACAGAGAGACAGAAACAGAGAAAGAGCTGGGAGATTTGGGGGTGGTGGAAGAAACATGGGGGATAGCAACTTTCAACAACTAAAGGCAAAGGGATCTGGTTGTTCATTTTTTAAAAGAGCTGTCACCTTTAATTATATTGCTTGACTTCTGCAGAATACTACTTCAGATTGGGGAATTCTTTGATGTGAAGTAACTCCCTACTTCACCTTTTTCCAGACATACCAACATGGGGACAGATGAAAGAGAAAACCTCATCAATAAGCCTGGTGGGTGGAGTTGGAGATACACACACATACACACATATGTAAATATATGTATATGTATATTATGAATATATATATATATATATATATATGTGTATATATATATATATACATATATATATTCCTCATCCCAACCTCTTCCCTACTTCACACTCCCCTTGCTAATAGGCAAGATAAGGGATAATGATATTCTTTGAATTCTGATTCTACTAACTCAGTGGCAGACACTTAATGATTTTACCCTCCATTTCATTCCTTCATCCTTATAAAAATTTTTTGTAGAGCTAGCATAAGTGAGCAGTGCTGCAAAGATTCCTGGTAAACCTGGACCATAGCAATTGTTCTTCCCAACAAAGATTTATAGAGTCATGTAGTATTGGGGTTGCAGGAGACCTTTGAGGTCATCTGCTTTGATGACTCCCACCCCTGTTTTGCAGATGATGAAGTTGATGGTCAACTGTGATGTGACAAAACTGGCTCTCAAGCCCAGATCTTTTGCCTCTGAGCCCAGTGATTTTCTATTAAAGCATGGCACTTCCATTTTTGACTTCATAGGATTGCTAGATGGTTATGTGTGTTATCTATGTAACATGTGTCTATCTTCATGGAATGTTTAAATGTATAGTCTGGCAGCTCTTTAGGAGAAGCATATAGAAATATCTCTGGAATCCTGCCCATGGAAGACTGCAATTTCTGCCATAAGGGAAGTAGAAAGTGCCATAAGGCTGCTTATTTGGTTTATCTCAGAGGGAGGGAGAAAGAGAGAGAGAGAAAGAGGTACCAGATTAGAATTGCATCTATCTGCTTCTGCCCCTCCTACCTCCCCCAATATTGCTGGTCTAAAATCACATTTATTTTTAGATTCAAAAAGCTGTTTTTCTGGCTGTTATCTCTTAAAATGGAATATACCACGTCTATAGTTATCAACTGGGCCCCTTTCCATCAAATGCTAATTACAAAAAAGACCATCATAAATAGTGAATAGGAAGTAAATCTATTGATCCAAGTACTTAGCAAAAAGAAATTGGGAAGTTTTTCAAAATAGAGCATACCAGGAAATACACAAGCATGAATGAACTATTTAGATAGAAACAAAATTATATCTCTATTTGAGAGACCACACTCTCACCTAAGGAGAAATTTCCCTAAGTAAGGCAAGCTAGAAATCAAGAACACATGAGAAGGAAATTGTCACCTCAATTTGCTTGCCATTTCCAAAGGCATTTTTGGTTTTGTTTTTATGTCTGTCTCTCCTAGATGGTTGGTTTCTGTACATATTGCTTGTCCTTCATTATCAAAGAAAACCATAACCTTAGTCAGTGATGCCCTGTCATGGAAGTGAATTGGCTTTAAGTGAAGGAGGGCTGGGCAACGCCACCAGTATCACCTTCTGCTCTGGAGTCATCTGGGTCCAGTGGCCAGTTATGGATCAGGATGACTGGAGATGGCCTTGAGATCCTGAAATATTCATTCCTCTATTGAAAAAAGAATAAAGAATATCTTACCTCCCTAGCCCTTCACACTGGCACTCAGTGTTGGGTCAACATTCTTTTCACCCATTAGGAGAGTCTTAACTAAAATACTCTAGTTTTTGCTGGAAACTTGGGTTACAGGACCACAGGGTCATTGATCTACAGATAGAAGGAAAGCTAATAATGCATCTAGCCCTATTCTTTTGTTCATGAGCATAATGAAGTCTAAAGAGTATAAGTGGCTGGTGTAACATTCCCATCTGTACCTAATGTGGTGATCCTCATCCATAGTTCCTGGTGTTGGGGAAGCTAAACCTGGTGGACCTCTTGCCTTCAGGAGTTCTGAGCCGCAGTAGAATTAGAGCTCATTAATTGTTTGCAGTAAATCCAGCACCAATATTATGAGCCCCAAGGAAAAGAGGGCCCCCAGGCTGCCTGATGAGAAGTGAAAGGGACCAAGTCAAAAAAACAAAGCAGGAGCATAAAACTCTCCTTGAGCCCACTATTAGCTAGGGAACTTGCAGCCAAAGCTAGTTAGGGAGACCCAGTCTCAAAATAACAACGACAATAACAACATTTAAAACAATCATATAGATTTTTACGTGGTAGTGCTGGCTGGCATTCAAACTCAGATTCCATGCCTCCAACTCTGGGTTTCTTTCATCTTCACCATGTTGCTTCCTTTCACCGTAATATTTATATAAAATATTGTTGTGAATTTTGCTGCAGGAGAGAGGAGGATAGGAAGGATGGCTATGAAAATATAAGAGGGAAAAGGAAGCTAACCATTTTTTAAAACTACCAATTAAAAACATATCTGGTTTGCTTTTTGACACAAAGAATGTTACTTTCATCTGCCTCCATTCAAAAGAAAGCATTGGTTGTTTGAAGTCCCAGCTTCTGCTGTAATAACAGCGAATAGATTACATCAGATTTTGATAAAGTGTAATTGTGTGAAGGTTAAAAAAAAAAAAAAAAGCATGTCAGCAAGTTTGGAATTAGAGCTCAAGCAATTCTGCCAGCTAGAGGGGCAATCCCAGCGGCCTGTACAATTATTAAAATGCATTCTTATTGGAAAAGAAAGAAGCTTGAGTTGAGCTCGTCAGCTTAAAGGGCTTCTATGGAAATGTGTCAAGAATGGAGAGACTGAAAAGTTCACCCCGCCATGCTATTTACGACATTGTGTTTCACAAGTCACAGTTCAAATCCAGTTGTCTAAAGCTGATGCAATCCAATAGAGTGAGACTACTCCAGCAGTTGTGGCTATTCGACCTCATTATTCTTCTCCAGCAAAGCGGGTATGCCAGGTTTTGAAACTTTTGAACTGTGTCCTCAACACTCAGAATTCAATTTCCCAGACTTCTTCCCAGCAAAAATAGGGGTATTCTCAAAGTGCTACATATTACCAAGGCAAGATGATTTTTTTCTTTCCCCCCCTTTTTTTTTAACTTGTAAAAAATGAATTGCTTTTACTAGGATGCAGAGTTTAACCTTTAGTCGTTAAAGCCACCTAAGACTTGCAAAACTGTCTCATTTCTAACACTCTTACTGGCAGCTCAGTTTTTGGCTCCTGTTTCCCAAAGGTAGATGACATTCACTTATATTTCCTTGAGCTTCTCATTTGGCTGACTCTGCCTGCTTTGCGCAGTGAGGAATCTTTCATACAATTATTGATTCTTTTTTTTTTTCCTTCCAAGAATGGATCTCTCAATCTCACCCAAGCTAAAAGGCAGCAGTTCCACTTATCCCATGGGGATCAGGAGTGTTCCAATTGTCATGGAAGCTTTGACTTGCTCTGTTTCTCACCTGGGTAGGCTCACTTCTTCTTAGGCATTCTGGTAGCTTATCAATATGATACCACACATTGCAGACAACCAATTGGCCCTCCAGTAGCACAGAATAACCTAGCTTAAGCAATTCACCAGCCTTAAGCTTCCCTTTTATCAGATTACAGACATATGCTACCATGCGGTCATTATCAATTCTTCCAGAATATCAGCAATCTGGTTTTATGTTTTGTCTATCTGATCATAGGGTCTTGAATTCTATCCAGTAAAGGTTTCTCAGATTTAAAAAGTTATGTTGAATTAGACATGAAAGCAGAAACAGTAATTATCCATTTTTACTAAAATAAATTCTCAATCTTCAATTTCATGTATTCCATCTCTTCTACTCCCATCCCATTTATTTTCTCTTTTTGCTACTCCTCTCATCTAACTGAGAATGATGAAAAGAAAAACAAAACCCTTGCAACAAATATACAGTCATACAAAACAAGTTCCCACACTGGATATATCCAAAATTGTCTGTCTCATTCTACATTTTGAATCCATTTTTTCTGTCAGGAACTGGGTATCATGCTTCATCATCAGGGTTCTGGAATAATGGTTGGTTATTGCTTTGATCAGGGTTCTTAAATCTTTCAAAACTATTCTTTCTAATGCTTTTTTATTATATGAATTCTTCTTCTAGATCTATTCATGTCATTCTACATCAATCCAAGCAAATCTTCTCAGGTATCTCTGAAATAGTTTTCATTGTTCTTCACTCTCATTCATCTTTGAGAATTTCTGTGCTAGGATTCTCTGAAGCCAATCAAACCTGAGATAAGAAGTAGCTTAAATTGCTACAGGTATTAATATGGTCAAAATGACAATTGACATCAATTGATTAATGAACATCTATCAGCAAGCATAGTAGCATGCCTACTATGTGCCAGGCCCTTTGCTGGCTCTGAAGGACAAACAAAGAATAAATTACAATATACACACATACACATGTGCATAGGCATATGTATATAATGCATATTTTTCAGGATAAAAAGAAAGACCCCAAAATCTATATCCATAGTATGAATATTAAAATATGAAGACACAAACAAATCATAACTATTAAGTAGTTTGAAAGGGAAGATACTAGCATGGGAGGGGAGACAAGTTTTGTAATCAAGAAAGGCTGATAATTGAGCTTCATTTTGAAGGAAAACAAGGGCATGAGGTAAGGGTGAGATGGAAGCAGAGATTTTTTTTGGATCCAGCTTATACTAGCACAAAAGACATTGTTTAATTTTTCAATGTGAACATGTATTACTTCAAATATTAGCACATGCTACAAATTAGAACTTGATTTATTGTTTTGTTAATTTTCTAGACTTGAGGAAGTGATAGAAAATATTAATTATACAGATTAAACTTGAAACTTGGTCACACATAGATTTCTTTTATTTTCCCTCAGAGAACCAGTGACAAACTTGTAAAATTTTATTTTATTTTTAATTTATGGAATAAAATAAATATTTCTATAACATAGTATCATAAAAAAGACAATTGCACATGAAACTGCAAATCTACTGTATAAAACCTGCTATTCCATACAAATATACAAAGTTATCATGTTTTTTTAAATTTTTCTCTCAAGTTATTGACCAGTTGATAAATGGTCAAAGGAAATGAACAATTTTTAGATGAAGAAATTGAAATCATTTCTAATCATATGAAAAGGTGCTCTAAATCAATATTAATCTGAAAAATTCAAATTAAGATAACTCTGAGGTACTACTAAACACCTCTAAGATTGGATAAAATGACAGGAAAAAATAATGATGAATATTGGAGGGTATGTGAGAAAACTGGTGCACTAATATGTACTAATGAAGTTGTGAACTAATCCAATCCTTCTGCAGAGCAATTTGGAACTATGCCACAGGACTATCAAAATGCGCATACACTTGATCCATCAATGTCTCTATTAGGATTATATCCCAAAGTGATCTTAAAGGAGGGAAAGGGACCTGTATGTGCAAAAATGTTTGTGGCAGCCCTTTTTGTAGTAGCCATAAACTGGAAATTGAGGGGATGCCCAATAGTTAGAGAATGATTAAATAAGTTATGGTACATGAATGTTATAGATGATTTCAGAAAGGCCTGGAGAAACTTTCATGAACTGATGCTAAATGAAGTGAGTAGAACCAGGAGAACATTGTACACAGCAATAACAACATTATATAATGATCAATTTGGATGGACATGGCTCTTTTCAACAACAAGATGATTCAAACCAGTTCCAATGATCTTGTAATGAAGAGAGCCATCTGTACTCCGACTGTGGGGATTGAGTGTGAATTACAACACAGTATTTTCATTCTTTTTTGTTGTTGTTTGCTGGCATTTTGTTTTCTTTCTCATTTTTCCCCTTTTTGATCTGTCTTGTGCAGCATGATAATTGTGCAAATATGCATAGAAGAATTGCACATGTAACATATATTGGATTACTTGCCATCTAGGGGAGGAGGTGGGGGAAGAAAGGGAGAAAAATATTTGGAATACAAGATTTTGTGGGGGTGAATGTTGAAAATTCTCTATGTATGCGTTGTAAAAATAAAAAGCTTTAATTAATTTTTTTCCCTCCTCCCTCACCCTTGAGATGGTTAACCTTAGACACAAATAGTGTGTGTATGTATGTGTATGTGGTATTCTATACATTCTTCTATTTTTTCATTTTTTCTCTGAATGTAGATGACAGTGTTTAACATTTATCAGCATACTTCTGGAATATATGGAGTGTTGGGTGAGCTTCTGACTATCCTGATGCAATGTGGGCACACAGATTAATGGACATGAAATTATCATTCTCCCAATGAGTTTTCCTGCTTTAGGTCCAGGCATCCTGGAAAATGTATTCCCTTTCTGACCTTGGCCACGCTTGTTACAAGAGTAGAGTAGAAAGATTGTGAAACAATAGAAAGGGTTCAGCTGAGGGTGTGTGCTATGAATTTGTTCATTTATAAACTCAGTTATATGATTTTTTTTCCAGTGATGTTTTAGCAGCTGTGGAGCAATGATGGAGAAATTGGTGGAGATTATCCAGGAATGGGGATTCACAGGTAAGATACAAGTAAAGGTCAGGAAAACAAGGGATTCTAGTTTGTTTTTTTTTTTTTTTTAAGTAAAGTAGTAAATTATCAAGTTGAAACTAGCTATGTAAGCAAATGAATTGGGAGTTAGAGGGGATGATTGAGAGAAGTGATATAGAATAAAGTGAAAGTCTCTATAAGGGGATATGTAGGTTTAATACAAATGAGGATATAGAAAAAGCCAAAAATAAAAAAAAATAAAAAATTGGGGAAGTAGTGTTTTAGAGTTTCAGACCTTAGAGGAAATACAATTCAGAGATAGTAAGGGGAAAAGGACTAACTTATGTATAGGAACAATGATGAAGAGAGAAGATGAAGAGTTGGGAGGGGAAAGTAATTAGAGTTTAAAGAAGTTGAGAAATTATGTGGTCAGGTAGTATTAGAAACTGTCAACATGAATATTAAAGACTTAGTGGACGTTCCCACTCTGACAACCTTTTCTTGCCAAAGTTCTCTCATCTTGGATTAGAGAACTTTTAAGGTCCTTTCCAGCTATAAATCTATGATTCTATATTGGCTATAAAAATGTAATGTGATCTGGGTAATGAAATGATTGGAAGAGTTGGAACAATAATCTAAAAATCAATAAGGATGGAGAGAAGATATTAACATTGATAACAAGGACTCAAAAAAACCACACCACATTTTCAATGTGAATTTATTACTTTATTACTTCAAAAAAAGCACTTCAAATATTAGCAAGTACTACAAAGTAGGACTTGATTTATTGTTTTGTAGAATTTTTAGATGTAAGGAAATGATGGGAAAATATTAATGATACAGATTAAATTTGGTCACATGTGGATTTCTTCTATTCCCCATGTCAGAGAACCAATGATCAATGTTTAAAGTTTTATTTTATTTTTAATTTATTGATTAAAACAATAATTTTCATAACATAGTATAATAAAAAGACAAGTGTACATTAAACTGCAAATCTACTACATAAAACTTGCTGTTTCTTCTAAATATGCAAAGTTATTAGACACAGATTGTTATTTATTATTTATTAAATGTCTATTATGTTATGGATATAGTACTGAGATTCAGTGTCATTAGGGAAGAACCAGGTTTCTGTGAAATTGAGATAGTAGAAGGAATGTTTCAAAATATTAAGGCAGAAGGGAGTTTATTGCCAACTGAAGAAAGTTCCAAAGAAAACAGGGGGAATAGATTAGGCAAAGGATAAACTGAGTGGGAGAGGGATTGAGGAGGAGAAATGATTGGAAAAGAGAGTTTACAAAGAGTTAGGATGGGTACACCACTCGAACCTAGCCTAAGCTGTTGAGATTAGAAAATCAGGCACAGGGAGTCAATACATCAAGCATTTGATAGATCTGGCAAGTACTCTTGGATGAATTAAACAGATGGAGGATTTACAGCATATTTGACCAATGGTTGGAGATAGAATTTGGAACACAAGTGTTTTAGTAAGTTCTTCCTCCATGTTCTGGGCTTTCATCTCCAAGTTTTCTGGTTCCAGGAACTGTTCCTATTCTATCAAAATATTATTGGCAAAAAAAGAAGCAAAAGTAGTGAGAGATAACAAATTCATAGTCTAATGAAATATTTCATATTGTTTTCCATTTTTTTGTTTTGTTTTATTGTTTCCTAATCATAAAGTCATTAGCTTCCATTTGCTCAATTCTAATTTTTAAAGAAGAAGAATTTTCCTCATTGAGCTTTTGCACTCCTTTCTCATTTGGCCATTTTAACTTTTTTAAGACATTCTTTTTCTCATTAGATTTTTGTATTTCCTCTTACATTACTTTCATTTCTCTTCCCATTTTTTCCTCTACCTCCCATTTGATTTTCAAAATCGCTTTTGAGCTCTGCTCTGGCCTGAAACCAATTCTTATTTTTCTTGGAGATTTTGAATGTAAAAACTTTGATTTAGTTATAACTAAAGTTATACTTTAGTATACTCTTCTGAGTGTGTATTTTGCTCTTCCTTGCCATCAACGTAACTTTCTATGGGAAGAATCTTTTCCTGTATTGCTCATTTCCTCAGACTATTACTCACCTATTAATTTTTTTGTTGAAGTAGGGTTCTATTTCCGGGATGGAGGGTGTCCCAAGCTTCAAGGGTTTTGTGCAGCTGTTTTCAAAGAACCTTCTAGGGACCTACAGTGAGCCAGTACTGCAACCCCGATCTGAGTAGGGGCAAAGCAATAGAATCCTGCTGGGTGCTAGCAAAGCGATCCCTCTAATCTTCCAACCAGCTGTTTGGTCCCTTTACCCAAAGTACTGAAACCTCTGGAAGCCACTGCTGCTGCTGTTACTTCATTGTTCCTAAAGCCTGCTCCTAGTTTGCTGGGGCTTCCTTTACACCCTAGTGCAACCTTTCCTGACAACCTTCCAAGTCATCCTTGGAAACTTTGGGGGAAGAGGTCCAAAAACTCCTGCTGCTTTCACTGATTCAGAGTCCCCAAGGCTGGCTCCTCCTTGGCACATTTCTGGTGGCACATTTGTAAATATGCTTATTTGAATAGAATTATATCACTTGACATTCCAATGCTACATTTGTTGTGGTTATTTATTGTTATATGAGAATCAGAAAGAATACAATGAAACATTCCTACTTACATGAAGGTTCCTTTGAGGCCCAGAAATTTGATTTACTTTAAAATAATGAAAAGATTAATCTAAGTCAGTGTTAGAAAGAACTCAAGAATACAAAAGAGTTTAGTTTCTGGGGAACTTTTAAACTTGTTTTTATTCTCGTGGTTGTTGTTCAGTCATTCAGTCATAACTGACTTTCATGACCTTATGGACACCATGGGTTTTCTTTTTTGTTTGTTTTTAGTATGTGTATGTGATTTATTTTTTTCCTAGTAATTTTAATACACATTATGAATCAGGTTGGGAGAGAAAAATTGGAGCAAAAGGGAAAAACTATAGGAGAGATTAAAAAAAAAAAAAAACAGAATAAGTAAGTGAACATAGCCAGGTGTTGATTTATATCAGTCTTCTTAATTCTTTTTCTGAATGCAAATGGAATTTTCTATCCAAAATCTATTGGGATTGCTTTGGGTTACTGAATAGCTGAGAAGAACAAATCTTTCCTAATTGATCATCGCACATTCTTGCTGGCATTGTGTACACTGTATTCCTGTTGAGCTTGATATGCTCATCCTCAGTTCATATAAATCTTTCCAGGTCTTTTTAAATCAGTTTGTTCATCAATTTTTTAGAATAATAATATTCAATTACCTTCATATACCACAACTTGTTAAGCCATTCTTCAATTGATGGGCATCCATTCATTTTCCAATTCTTTGTAACCACAAATGCCATAAATATTTTTGAAGATGTGGGCCCTTTCCCCTCCTTTAAGATTTCCTTGGGATACAGACCCAATAATGACATTGCTGGTCAAAGAATATGCACAGATTTATGACCCTCTGGGCATAGTTCCAAATGTCTTTCCAAAATGGTTGGATTATTTCACAATTTCACTAGCAATGCATTTGTGTCCTGGTTTTTCTACATCACCGCCTACATTTATCATTATCTTTTCCTGTAATTTTAGTCAATCTGAGAGGCATGGAGGGGTACCTAGCTGTTTTAATTTGCATTTCTCTAATTAATAGTGATTTAGAACATTTTTTCATATAACTAGAGATGGCTTTATTAATTTCATCATCTGAAAATTGTCCATATCCATTGACCATTTATCGATTGGGAAATGACTTGTAAATTTGACTTTTTAATATATTTTATTTAATATATTTATCAGAAACACTGGCTGTAAAGATTTTTCCCAGCTTTGTACTTCCCTTTTAATCTTGTTTCTGTTGGTTTTGTTTATGCAAAAAATGTTTTAATTTAATGTAATCAAAGTTGTCAATTTTGCCTTTTATAATGCTCTCTAGTTCTTCTTTGGTCATAAATTTCTCTCATCTCCAAGGATCTTATAAGTAAATTACCCCTTGTTCTCCTAATTTATTTATTGTATCATCCTTTATGCCCATATCATGTACCCATTTTGGTGTGGAGTGTGAGATGTAGATCTATGCCAAGTTTCTGACATTATTTTCTAGATTTCCCAGCAATTTTTGTTAAATAGTGAGTTCTTATTCTAGAAGCTGGAATTTGGGGTTTTATCAAATACTATATTATTCTAGGTCTTGATTATTATGTCATGTGTAGCTAATATATTCCACTGATCCACCATTCTATTTCTTAGCCAATGCCCAAATGGTTTTAATGAATGCTGCTTTATAATATAGTTTTAGATTTGATACTGTTAAGCCACCATCCTTTGTATTTTTTCATTAATTCTCTTGATATTCTTGATCTTTTGTTCTTCCAGATGAATTTTGCTATTATTTTTTTCTAGTTCTATAAAATGATTTTTGGCAGTTTGATTGATATAGCACTGAAAAAAGTAGATCAATTTATGCAGAATTGTCCATTTTATTATATTAGCTCAGCATACCCATTAGCAATTTATATTTTTCCAATTATTTAGATCTGACTTTATCTGTATGAGAAGTGTTTTATAATTGTGTTTATATAGTTCTTGGATTTGTCTGGGCAGGACTCCCAAGTATTTTATTTTGTCTGCAATAATTTTAAGTGGAATTTCTTTTTCTATTTCTTGGTGATAGGCTTTATTAATAACATAGAAATACTGATGATTTATGTGGGTTTATTTTATATGGTGCAACTTTGTCAAAGCTGTTAATTGTTTCAAGTAGGTTTTTGCATGAGAAACTATAGATTTTCTTGACAAAAATACTAGAGTGGTTTCCATTTCCTTCTTCAGAGGATTTAGGCAAATGTATTTTGAGTTATTTGCCTGGTGTTACAGAGCAGTAACTCTCTGAGGCTGGATTTGAATTCTGTTCTTCTTGAGTCCATGTTCAGTATTGTTTCATTCTTATTTTTTTGTTTTCTCAGTACCTAAAATAATACCTGATACATAACAGGATATTAGTAGGCAATAAATTGATTGGACACTCTTCATTTAGGTCCCCTCTTACATTGGGAGGTGAAAAGTCTAATGTCTAACTAGAGTCATCAGACCCAGGAATGGATAGCTATGCTCAATGAGTTGACAATTTTTGTTGGCACAGGAGAGAGAAACAGAATACAAGATCTTGGATTAGATGCAGAATTGGAGAACATATCACCAAGGCAAAACCAGGGATCGCTGAACATGACAAATGGAAAAAACCACTGAACAGAAAAATCATCTAGACAGCAGAGCCAAGTCAAAGGAACTTTAGTGGTCAAGAGAGGCCAAGAGGAAAGAGAAAATCCAGGAGCTCATGGAATGCTAGAAAGCAGTCATAATTAGGGTGAGAACTTAGTACAGGAGACAGAAATGTGGTCATACAGTTTGTGCTTCTCCATGACTTTCACTTAAAGGTAAGACCTTGTGTGAACTGTATTGCCCACTTTTTACACGTTAAGATGCGTTTGCTTGTCAGAAAGTAGGAGCTCAGGGAATAAAAAGCAGTGGTTTGTCAATGAAAGGCTTGGAACTTCTGGGCTGGTGCATGCAGCGACCAGTTCAAAGGGATTCTCTGAGCTGAATATTTTAGTAAATCCAAAAACTAATCTCTGGAACTTTCCAGCTCAGAGAAAAATCTGTAAAGTTAAGTGTGTTTCGGGGGCAGGAGAGCAGGGAGGAGGCTAAGGATTCATTTAAGACTCAAGATAAATATGGATATGAACACAATGGGCAAATTCCTCATGAATAGGTCCTACTCTATAGCATAAAATTAAAATAAAAAAACAACAAAACTAACTTTGGAACTTTGAGTTATCTAGGGGAGTACATCTGAAACCATAATAGTGAAGAGAAGCTAAACTGAGGAACTTCTTCTATATAATAAGCATTTAGGGCACCAGACTTCGGTCAAGAAGATGTACTTTCATATTCCACTGCAGACACAGACTAGCTATACAATCCTTAGCAAATCAGCTTTACCTCTTTGTTCCTGCTCTTCCTTATCTGTAAAATAAGGACTATGAACTTTAAGGTTCTTTCTTTAATATATGATTCTGTAATCTATGTCCAATTTACTTCCTAGGCTTGATAGCTAAATTATTTGTTTGTGGGAAAATATATCCCTCAAAGTTGGTTAAATCTTCTTTAAAAGTGTTCATGTTTTCTTAGGACACTGACATCATGATCATCATTACTTATAGCTATGAATTTCATTCAGTGTTCTCTTTGTGTTCGCTTTCCCTAGGCTTACAATGCTAACATAGTAGCCAAACAGGAGCTCTTGCTATTCTTCCCATCTGGATAACTCTATTTTCTTTTTCATCTACACAGTCAGAAGTTTGAGGGACTGCTTCCAGTGATAGTCCGTGGCTCCTTGATTCTCTACTTTATTCAACCATTCCTATTCCTATTCATCAGCTTGCTTTTTCATAATGCCTATCACCTCCCTGTGTTTTTGAGTTCCTTTCACCCTCTGTATATAGGAACATAGATTTAAAGCTAGAAAGGACTGACAAATCAAGGAATACGATCCCCTCCACTGTACAAGTAAGGAAACAGGCTTCAAGAGGTAAAGTTATATGCCCAGGTTCACACAACTTATATCTAAGGCAAAATTTGAACTCAGATGTTTCTGTCTTCAGGAACTTCAAAGCATCCATCTCTGAAATAAACAAATGATTCATTTTTATGTTTGGTCACAATTTGTTTTCTGTTTTGTTTTTGGAACCAGTAATAACTATAAAGAAACCTATGCAATCTAAGATAAGAAATCAAAGAGAAAAACTGTCAAAGTCCTTACAATGTATATTCACTGAGAAGAGTTCATCATTGTGTTCTGCAAATACTATACATAGAATGTAGAATTCGCTGAGCCTCAGTTCCCCTGTTTTCATTTATCCCTTTATTTTAGTTCTCTAGCCAGTCAGCTTAACCCCAATTCTGCCTTATGCTTGCAACCGGCTTTTCTTTTTCCCTTGGCTTCCTTCTTTCCTACCCAGTCAACTTTTTTTTTTTTTGACTTAGCTCTGGTATTTGTATGATATCTGTGTTCAGATGGCTTTTTTAGATTGCCATCCTACTTGGATGGCTCAGCCATTTTAGAATCCCATCTTGCTTCTGGGAAGATATTGTGAATTTAAAATACTTTAATTGACAAGAAGAATGTGAGATATACAACACTTTTTAGTCAGCCATTTCTGAATGTAGTAGCTAGCAAGTTTTATTTCTTTGTTAACATAACTTCCCATATCTGTCATATATAACTTCAAGACTATGCATTCTGGGATGGAAATGCATATTTTCTCTTTAGTGATTACCCACTATGGTAACTGCCTTCCAACTCCTCATATCAACCTTCTAAAAAAAAATCCCTTGTTGAAGAGGAGAGTGTAGGCATATATTACAGATGGCATAGGGAAGGAAATAGTCACCAGGACTACAAATTGCTGAAAATGACATGTGCCGAAGGCTACTTTGGGATATTAGCTATGAATTTTGCTAGCTCAGTAATGTTTTAGCAGTAATGCACCACTTGGAGGGTTTTGTGTTTATTTCTCTTCAAAGAGATGTTGAGTCTTGCAGCATACAAAGCAATATCTAAGGCTGGCTGGATTTGCTTAGATTTGGAAGTGAGCTGAGAGAGCAGTTTATATCTGCTTTTGAATTCACAATCTGAAAAGAGAGTGGTGATTATTTCCAGCAACTTTGAAAGGCAGATTCTAGAATAAAAGAGACCAATACATGTGAAAAGGGAATAGAGAGCGACACAGAAACAGACAGAGAAGGAAGGAGAGAGATAAAAGGGAGACAGGGAAAAAGAGAAGGAAAGAGAGATGGGCAAAGATGAGTAAATATAGAAAAAGACAAGAGAGAGAGAAAGGAAACACAGAAAGAAAATGAAGAGGAATAATAAGAAATGGGAAGAGAGAGATGAGGAAGGAAGAAAGAGAGAAAGAAAGGAGAGACAAAGAAAGTACAGATATATAGAGAAACAGAGTAAGTTTCCCAAAGTTTTATTTCTGGAAATCATTTACTCAAAAATTTTTTCTAGTCCACAGTAATAACCTTTGGACTTCTCTGACATTTGCAGATGAGGGTTAACAAAAACATTATAACCCTAAACACCAAAAAAATCACATTTTTCTAAGAGATATTACTTACTAGATCTGGGTGAACCTCTCAAATCTTGAAAAAAACTGTGCATTTCTTGGTCTGTGGATTCACAGCAGAGACAACTCATATATGCAAATTGAAAAGAACCCCATGTTTCTAACATCTACTCATCTCTCCCTGTATCTCTAGTTATGCCAAGCTAGTTTGTAGAAGTCGTTTACATTTACATCTCTTCAGCTCTGAAATTATAATTGTGCTCTAGATGGTTAACAGGAAGGAGGTCAGTCATCAGGATGCCTTTACCCAGAGCCAACCTGTTTGATCACACATCTGGCTGAATTGTCTGACCACTTTGCTATCCCATAAACATAGTATCAGTGTTGTCTTGGGGAAACTTTATTCTCTGTTAACTCAACAGCATGGAATTCAAAATCTGAGCAGGTCTTCTATTAATAAACACAGGAAGAGATGACCTGATACTTGCATACCAATCCACCCTGCCTGATTTTCTTTAAGTTGCTTCAAAACCTCAGTAGTAATTATTAGGAAGGGGTAGGGGTGGAATCTATGGAGCATTTACCCTCTTGGCTGCTAAGGACCTAATTACAAAAATTAAAAACATAAATTTCACTGAGCTCCCTTCAGAGGGAGGAATGAACCCAAACCACAGCAATTGCTGCCAGGATATTGGGCTTCCACATGCTGGGAATAATGCAAACCACATTAAAACAATAAAGAGACAATGTGAGAACAAAGCTGCATCTGGCCAAAAGCAAAGTCAACCAAATGAGTTTATACACTTGAGGCCAAAGTCCAGCCCATAGGGATAAGAATGCTCAAAACAGAAGTCTGGTAGAGTCTAAGTCCTGGGAAAAATGATCAAAATATTTCAGATAATTGCACCATCTGAAGAAAAAAAAAAGCCGCATCAATGTGAATGCATAGTGCATTTTGCAAACAGAAAGTACTGTGTGAATGTCAGTGATGATGATGAGGAGGAAGAGGAGGAGGAGTGAACACATACTAGAGTAAGAATTCCTAATCTGGGCCATATTATTTACAGTCCCTCAAAAGATTTAAGGATAGATTTCAAGGAAATGGAAACCACTCTAGTATTCATATATTGGATTTAACATATTTCTACCATGTTTAACAAATATGGGACTACTTGCCATCTAGGAAAGGATGTGGGGAAAGGGGGGAAATTAGAACACAAGTTTTGCAAGAGCTAATGTTAAAGAACTGTCCATGCATATGTTTTGAAAAATAAAAAGCTTTAATTAAAAAAAAAGAATACCTGTCCTAGATTTTGAAATTTAACAGCTAATACTAGATTTTTAATTATACCAAGGGATCCATGAACTTAGTTCAGGAAAGATGATATCTTTATTTTCACTAATCTCTAACTGAAAGTTAGCATTTTCCTTAATTATTTAAAAATATGATTCTGAAAGGAAGTCCTTAAACCTCACTGGACATTCTGTGACCCAAAAGAGGTTAAGAATACCTGTCCTACAACTCTGAGATACCACTACGCACCTCTCAGATTGGCTAAGATAACAGGAAAAAAATAATGACCAATCTTGGAGGGGATGTGGGAAAACTGGAACACTGATACATTGCTGGTGGAACTGTGAATGAATCTAACCATTCTGGAGAGCAATTTTGAACTGTGCTCAAAGAGTTATCAAACTGTGCATACCCTTTGATCCAGCAGTGCTACTACTGGGCTTATATTCCAAATAGATCTTAAAGGAGGGAAAGGAACCTGTATGTGCAAAAATGTTTGTGGCAGCCCTTTTTGTAGAGCCTAGAAACTGGAAACTGATGGATGTCCATCAATTGGAGAATGGCTGAATAAGTCATGGTATATGAATGTTATGGAATACTATTGTCTTGTAAGAAATGATAAGCATGATGATTTCAGAGAAGCCTGGAGAGACTTAAACTGATGCTAAGTTAAATGAGCAGAACCAGGAGATCATTATATGTGGCAACAACTAGATTAAACAATGATCAATTCTGATGGGCGTGGCTTTCTTCAACAATAAAATGATTCAAACCAGTTCCAATCATTCAGTGATGAAGAGAGCCATATACACCCAGAAAAAGGACTGTGGGAACTGAGTGTGGTTCACAACATTTGTTTTTGTTTGCTTGCATTTAATTTTGCTTCTCTCTTTTTAAAAAACTGGTTTGATTTGATTTTTCTTGTGTGGCAAGATAATCGTATAAATATGTATTCATATATTGGATTTAACATATTTCTACCATGTTTAACAAATATAGGACTACTTGCCATCTAGGAAAGGATGTGGGGAAAGGGGGAAAATTAGAACACAAGTTTTGCAAGGGCTAATGTTGAAGAACTGTCCATGCATATGTTTTGAAAAATAAAAAACTTTAATAAAAAAAAAAGAATACCTGTCCTAGATTTTGAAATTTAACAGCTAATACTAGATTTTTAATTATACCCAGACATAGTGATGATTCTGTATTCAAAACCCTTCCAAAGGTAAGTCACTTTATCATTTTACTAACCTTGCCATGACCCCAACTGGACTCCTCATCAGGCAGGCAGTGTGTAGATCTTCCTGAAAAACCAAACTCTGCTCCCTTCTAGGGCAGATATATTTCCTTATGGTGTTACACTGCCTAACCAGGTAGCATCATCCATATCTGCATCCTACAACTTGGTTTCCAAGCTGGAGCATTCAAATGCCAGTAGAAACATTGCTGACACTGACTTCAACTGGCAAGCCTAAACAACCAGACCTGCTATGATGAGGAACTGTGGTCTGTCATCTTTCTCCCTAACTGTGATTGCCTATTACAGGTTCCCACTTCAGGGCAGGCCCTGTCTGCAGTCTATTTCTAAGGCTCACAGAACATTTTCCTCACGTGCACCTGGACCTTAACTCTGGCTTCCTTTGAAGGGGAGGATGGCTCTTTTCTGCCAAGGGTGACTAACATCCCCCCTATTCATCAGGTTGATCTGTCCAGCACAGTTGCCAAATCTGGCAGAGGGGCCCAGTGATGCCAATTGGTCATGCTGACCTGCTAATACTAACATTAGTGTGAGGGAGCCCTGAGCCAACGGCTGGAAACCCAGCCCATAGCGAGGAGTGCCTTGGACCAGCCAAAATGATCCTGGCCTTATTCTATTAGAGAGAAATTCCTTTTGCTCCAACAACAGGAACTCTATTGAGAATGGCTAATTCAATTCTGCCCATCTTATCAGATTTCTTTTTAATGAAACTGAACAATAGTTTCATTTGTTATGTTATTAGTTTTCCCTGTGGTAGCAGCAAGACTTTAACACTGTTGAAAGCTAAACAGTGGAGCCTTGCCAATGTCTCCAGTTTATCAGTATCGGGTGCCAGTTTGGAGGTTGTAGAGTTGCCTTAGTACTCTTTCTGGTCTCTCTCTCCTGTCCCGGGAGAAATAATGCCAGAAGGTCATCTCCTTCCACAATCTGCTTCATAGTTTAGTGTATATAGGTCAGGATCTAGATTTATACACCCCAAGAATTCTGCAGTGACCTCAGACCTCATGGGGCTACAAAAACATTGTCGATGAAATCAGGCAGAATCCTTATTATAGACTGAAAGGATTTGATTATCTTGGTGGCTCACAGCTCCACTTCCAATGAAAGAAGCATTGTTATATTCCTGGGTATACAGCAGAATTTTAAAAAAGATAACGGGTTCCCAAATCTTCCTCCAAAAATTTACCCATTTTAAATTTGAGCATTCATTTGTCTCAAACCATCAGACAATATAACTATATTTTTGCTCCATGGACTTTTGCTGCTAGACCCCCATCATATCCCTTATCTCCTGCCATAGTTCAGATACAGATATAAGATTTAGGGGAAAATGAATTTTATTGTCATATACAAATTCTGTTTCTTTAGCGTAGCTGGTATAGGGACATAGCATCAAGAACTACAAGGGGAAATAAAGTTTCAAGCTTAACTTTATATAGCAAGTAAGTGACTTCTTCATTTCTTCCCTGGGCTGTGATGGTGGCCTCCTAATTGCTCTCTCTGCTTCAATTCTCTCCCTACTATACACCATTCTCCACATGGCTGCCAAAAAGACTATGACACTCATATACCTAATAAATTCCAGTGACTCACTATTGCCTCTAGGACCAAATATAAACTTGGTTTGGCATTAAAAGTCCTTTATAACTTAACTCATACTTTCTTTCTAATCTTATCATATGCCATTCCCTTTCACATTCTCTCTGGTCTAGTTTAACTGGGTTTTATAAAACTGCTTTTCACACAAGGCACTCCATTTATATAGTTGTGCCTTTGCACCAGCTGTTCCCCATGCCTGGATGCCCTCCCTCTTCACCTCTACCTCTTAGAATCCCTAGGATCAAATTAAGATTCAACTCAAACATCAAATTCTACATGAAGCCTTTTCTGATCCCCACAGCTGGTAGCATTACCCTCATCTCAAGGTACTTAAATTCCACCCACCCATCCATCCATCCATCTGTATTTTCTCTCAATAGAATGTAAATTTCTTAAGAGCAACTAGACCATAGTAATTTAGTTTTTGTATATTCAGAATTTAAAAACTCAAAGCAGGCACTTAATAAATGTTTGTGAATTGATAGGACTCAAGGTGCTTGAAAATCATCCATATATCCCACTGGCTGTGCCATGATACTCTCATTCCCATCTTAGTTATGACTGAAAACTGATACAAACCAAAGGCAAAAATGTTTATTTTTTTAAACATAAGTTCCAATCATGTTGTAGTGTATGATGAAAGAAATACAGGGAAGTTGTTTTCTACAAGCAGGTACCTAATAAGTTTTTATTCAATCAATAATCAGAAGTGTAAAGTTCTGTGGAAAGCTTAAATGGAGAATGGATCACAAAGGGATGGGAGAGGACTGGGAAAATAGCAGCCAGGAGAGAAAATGAAACTTCTCTTGGAGGAAAGAAATAGAAAGACAGAGGAGTAAGGAGAGGTATTGAAGGCAAATTCCTCTTCATGATGTGGTCTAAGCATGAATCTGAGAAGCTCAGAGAAAGATAGTAAAGCATAAGGATCTTGAAATAGTTCCTTCCACACAATATCATTCAAGAAGGATAAAATTCTAAAAGCAACTGACATGAAAAAGAAATAGGTAAAGTAAAAAGACCCAAATTTAATTGTAACAAAGCTGTGGATTGGGAGGTTTCACCAAATTTACAATTTTTTCATGAAAAAAAAGTGTTTGGAATGGGATACATAACCACATAGCCTATCAATTAAATAACTGTCAGTCTGGCTACATTAACAAATATAGTTTTTAAGCCTGAAAAATCTAAATCTTAGTCATTTGCAAGGTCTATAGATAGCAGAGAAATGAAGCTTTCTGTCCTGTACTACTGCATTTCCTATGAAATGTAATGCCAGAGAAACTGAGGCAAGATAAGAGATTAGAGAGTTTTTAATATTTTATTTGGATTTCTAAGAAGGAGAGACTGTGCTGGGGACATGTTGCCCCCAGGGTTGATGTCCAAAGCAGTGAATATGGGTTCTCAGTGACAAATTTATAGTTCTTAGCTCAGGTAGCTAAACCAAGGCGGAGTCCAAACTCTGGGGAGGGGAATCTCCAGAGAGGGATCATCAATTGGATTCTGACAGGTTGGGGAGTAGGAGAATAAATTCTAACAAACTGGGAGTTAAGGAGGTGTCCAGATTAGATCCAGGAAGTCTGGACTTAGAGGTATAAACAATGCCAATTAGGTATCTGAAATAGGACACCTGGAATCTTATTTTCTGGAATGTCAGATCTCCACAGCCCTAATTATCTCAGTTCTAATGGACAAAAAAGGAGGATTGCAACCAGAGAAACTGAGGCAGAACAATTTGGGGAAACTGAGGCAGAGCAATTTAGGGAAACTGAGGTGGAGCAATTTAGGGAAACTGAGGCAGGACAATTAGGGAGACTGGGCAGGACAATTAGGGAAACTGAGGCAGGATAATTAGGGAAACTGAGAGAACTTAGAGAAACTTAAGAGAACTGTGGCAAAACAGAGAGGGAATAAAACCAGACATTTCATTAGATAATCTACTCCCTATAGCCTTGATAGCCTTGAGTCAAACCCTGGGACACCTTACCCCATGTCTTTCCAAATTAACACTGACTTTTTTTTTGCTACTATTCTTTTATTCATTTATTTGCAAAAGAAAAGTGTTGATTTATGTGGTTCCAAGTCTCTCTTGAATTCTGACATTTTGTGATATTTGGGCAGAATTGGTGATGCTCAAAGATTCCCATAAGATTTTGCTTATGAGATATTAAACATATTATTTCAAAATGACTGGGTGGGATGATATTATATGAAATAGTTCTGTATTTGCAAGAATTTTCCTAATGCCCTATCTGTACCAATTGCAACTCTTCCATATAAAAGTCATAAAAAGTTTGTTAGTAGCTCCAGTAGACATATTCCATTTGAGGTTGCATAATAATAGGCACAAGTCAATGTTTCTTACTATGAGTTCAGTGCTCCAACAAGGCATTTACAGAATCACAGAATTTCAGAATTGTGTGTGAATCTCAGCAGCTATTAATCCAGTCTATATTCCCAAAAGAATAACATATCCAAGTATGGTTAACTAGTTTCAGCATGAAATACTCCAATAAGAAGAAAGCCACTCTCAAGAGAGCCCATCCCAGTTTTGAAGGAATCTAAATCTTTAGAAGACTTTTCCTGACAAAATCTCAAAATTTGCTTTTGTATAGTCTCTACACACACATATCTCCTGCTTTGGCTATCTGGGGTCAATCAGAACAAATCCATAAAACAGTTTCTTAAGTACTTTTAAATAACCAGATAACCCTCTCATAATCTTCTCTCCTTCAGATTAAATATCCCCAGGTCCTTCAAGCAGTCTTTATTTGATACAGACTATTGCCTACCAGCATAACAGGATGAAAATGGCATAAAGGTCACCTACCTCACTGATAGTAGGTTAAAACTTTAACTTTAAAAAGCTTAGAAGCCAAGACTAAAGTAGAAGGAAGGTAGGAATATGACTTTTTGTTTGCAGGTGATCATGCCCTCAGTGCAATTCCTGAGGGTGAGATGTAACAGAGTATAGATTAATTCTTTGACTCTTGTGCTAATTTTGGCCTAACAATTAACATCAAGAAAACAGAAGTTCTCTACTAGTCAACGTACCATTCATATGTGGAACCATTAGTTACAGCAAATGTAGAGATTTTGAATATTGTGGATAAGTTCATTTATTTTGAAAGTATGCTTTCCATGGTTGTATACATCAGTAATGAGGATGATAGATACATTCATTGCCCTAACTAGCTTAGTGTTTTGGAAGGCTCCAAAGGAAAGTACCAGAGAGAAGAGGTATTGAGCTGTCTATCAAACTTTAGGTCTACAGAGTCATTGTACTAACTTCATTGTCATATACCTCTAAAACTTGGACAGTATATGAGCATCATGCCAGGCAACTGAATGACTTCCATTTTAATTGTCTTGGAAAGATTCTGAAGATCACCTGACAAGATAGGGTACCAAACACTGAAGTCCTTTCTTGACCTAATCTGCCAAATACTAAAATTCTGTTTAAGAAAGCACAAATCCAATAGATTGACCATATTGTTCAAATGTCAAATATACTTTTGCCTAAAAACCATTTTATGGCAAACTTACAGGAGGCAAATGGAGATCAGCAGAAGTGATATAAGGATACTGAACAACTTTGGAATTAATTATGAGACATGCAAGGCATTGGCACAGAACCACCCAGACCAACTTGTCCTAAAAGCAAATGAGAATTGCAGTAACTCAGAAGAAATGTATGTGCAAATTTAGAGACATCTCCATTCCAAATGTTCATATGGACTCTTTATGCCCAAACTGTAGTGGAACCTTTCAAGTTTGTACTGATCTCATCAGCTATAATCAATATACTTGATCTTAAAAGTGTTATCATTAGATATTAGTGACAAAGGACAACCACCAATACTGGCTATCTCTTTTCCTTAAACAAACTAAAAACACTTCACTTGATCCTATAGTTATTATTTTGTATTTTGACTCCCCTTTTCAGTCAGACTCCTTAAAAGTTATATGTAGTCAATAACTCCAATTCATCTCTTATTTTATTTTCAAAATTCTTTTCAGCCTGACATTTACCTCATCATTCAACAGAAACTACTCTCTTCAAAATTACCCATGATCTCTTAATTGCCAATTATATTGACCATTTCTCAATTATTTTTCTTGCATCCTCTGCAGTTTTGATCTTGTTAGTCACAATCTTCTCTTGTATACTCTTTCTACCTTCTCTTCATACCTACTTTTCTGACACCTTTTCCTCAAATTCTTTGATGGATCATTCTCCTAAATACAATCCTTCATTAAAAACTATACATCAATTATTTCAAATTTAATATCTTTAGGCATCTCAAATTCAATATTTCTCTGGAATTTATAATGACTAAGATAGTCAGTAAATATCTAGAAAAGGGAGCAAAAATCAGAGACTCAAATACAAATCAAACACACAAAACTCAATCAGTTTTGACTATACTTTGAGCTTCAACAGCCAACCATTTCAACTCCATGTAATACTAATATCTACTCCACATATCTCCATCCTAACCACAAAAATAGTGTAAGACAATTTAATTGTTTTACAATAATATAGATGAATATCTACAAAATTCCCATGATTTATCAGTTTAATAGCCCAGACAATAAAGGAAATTAGTGTAAGATTTGTTCTTAGTTAAGCTTTACTGGATCTCTCTGATCTTTGCTCTCTTTTTTAGATATTTACTGACCATCTCATTAAATAAGTGTTTCCAGGATTTTCTCAAGAAAAGAAAGTCAAGTTTACTAGCCTATTGTTTGCACAGTCTAGTCTCTTCCCCCCCTTTTTTATTAAATTAGGTTATTGTTTGCTCTGCCCTTTTCCTATACTTTTTTTTTCCTTTTTCACTAAATGACTCAGTTATTCACCAATCATATTGCTAATTTCTTCAATGCCCCCAGCATACAGTTTATCTAGATCAGGTGGCTTGGTTTAATCAAAAACAACAAAGAGCTCCCTTACAAGTGTTTTATTTATCTTGGGAATCAAAAACAAAAATAAAGAAAAAATAAAAACTAGAACCTGGAAGTAAAATAAAAATTCAACAGCCCTACTTTCTCAATTGTTAGATATACCAGTACTCCAAGCTGCAATTCCACATTTTATTTTCTCTTCCTTCCCTCTCTCCCTGCCAAAAGAGCTAAAAAAAAAAAAACCTGTTGTGTCTTCATTAGATTTCTTCAACAGCCTCAGCTCATTCTAAGCTTATGCACTCCTAACAGCATTCTTTCAGGACCATGCTACATTTTTGTACTTATTCTGTTACCAACCCTTACTTCCATTTTCTGGTTTATAAATTAGAAAAAGAGTCCACGCTGATTGTTGAGTACCCTGTGCATTCATATCAATCTCTTCAGACAATTCCTGTTTTTCCTCTTTGCTGGAATAGTTTCTTTTATGTCTTATCATTTCTTTCTTGAGAATCTCTCATCCCTAGTGAACTGACCTCTTAAAGAATTTTAGATCATGGGATTCTGCCTATCGATCATCTGAAGTCCACTTTCCCCAAGTCTTGCATACATGTCAGACTATAATCCACTTTCCTCTCCTCTATCAGAAGTTCTCATCATTTCCACCCCACAAATGTTGGGACTCCTCTTTGTTAGTGAGAATTTGGTCTAAAAGAGAATTTCTTCTTGTTAGTTCTTTCATATTTTAAAGGGGAAAGAATTGCATTAAAAAAAAAGAAATTATTAGCTTTTCTGATTTTGCCAAAAAAAAAAAGATTTAAAAGATATCAGAGTAATTGAGATCTGTTATTAATTCTATATCATGTTTTCAGCCAAGTTTGCAATCTTGTCCCAAACTATTTCTACTTTCCCCCTCTTTTATTTTTCCTTTGCAGTAGGTTTGTTGTTTAGTCACTTCCAACTCTTCATGACACCATTTGGAGTTTTCTTGACAAGGATATTGCAGTAGTTTCCTTCTCCAGCTCATTTGACTGATTCAGAAACCAAGGTAAACAAGATTAAGTGATTTCACCAGGATCACACAGCTAGTAAGTGTCTAAAACCAGATTTGAACTCAGAAAGATGAATTTTCCTAACTCCAGGCTGGGCATGTTATCCACTGTGCCACTGTTTCTAAAGTTCTCCGTTATTTCAATCCACCAAACCTTCATGACCCCTGTGACTTCAAATTTACCTACTTGAATTAGGACCTTTATTCCTTACTAATATACTTACTCTCAATGGGCAGCAGTAATGGAATTCTTCCATGCCTTATGAGCTCCAATCCTTATAGGTTCATCCTGTTAGCATCATCTGTCTGCATAAGGATAACTAAATGTAGGTTGTAATAATCTGTTCTGACAAATCTAGGGAGGTTCTCTATTATTTCTTAAAGATATGTCATCTGGAAGACAATAAACCTCTCTACTGTTGTCACCAGATTAATAAATAATTGCCTCGGTCATCCTGACACCTAACACTGATATTCTTTCCTCCTTCCCAGACCCTTACAAAAGGATTTCTTACCATTCAACACCTGTGAGCCTACTTCATTTTCTTTTGGACTACAAGCAGCTGCTTCCTCATCCTCAGAGCAAATAATTCGCTTCTCTCTAAGGAATGGAAGCCTTGGTTGGACTGAATATAAGAAGTTCGTTGATGTGAGATAAAACTGAAATGATTAGGTAAGAGTCAAATTGTAGAGTCTGAAAAATGAAAAATATCCAGCATGTTCTTGGGAGGTAAGATGTAACAATGGACCAGGGAAGCAGAATCATTTAGATATGACAGATTTGGGGTGGGGTGAGCCTAAGAAGAAAGTATTAACTGAAATCTAAAGCTTTTCAATGTCATATATCTAATGATAATTTGAGTAAGCAAATCCCTTCTTTGGGATCCCTTCTTACAATAGTGGTTTTAAAGCCAATTATATTGAGTTTCTGTTATCAGAATTTTTTTTAAACCATGAACATGGATTCTAAGTTAAGATCTATTGCATCAGAATGACAAGTTACTGGAATGGATATTGAAATTATCTACTGATTAGATACCTACATCCAAAAGAGTCTAATCCATTATCCCTTTGCCCTCGGTTAGAACTCATTATTGGCAGATAAGAACCTTCATTAATTGTGGCCAGATGTAATGAAAGTGTTTAGGGAACTTGAATGAAGACCAATTGGGACTGTGGATGTTTTGCCTTGAAAAGAGGAGACCTAAAGAGGTTCTGAAGAGCAGAGAATGGCTCCATTGTTTACAAGTGTTTGGAAGAATTTTGCTTTTGTTTTGTTAGAATTCTCCAGCTTAGTCTCATTAGGCACATAACTAGAAATTGACAGAAGTTATAGAGAGAAAGTTTAAATCAGTTTTGAGAAAAAGACAACAATATCATCTATTCACAAGCATTTATTAAACACATACTATGTGCAAGGCTCTCTTGCTAGGTTCTGGAGAGGCAATACAAAAAATATATGAAACAGTACCTACTTGCAAGAAGCTTATATTCTAATGGGTCAGAATAACATGTAAGTATAAGCAGGACATAAAAAGAATAAATCCAAACAATTACAGTTATATTAAAGGAGAATAAGCTGATACTATGGATATTGAGTTCCCCGTAACTGGAGGTAATTAAGCAAAAGCTTAATTTATGAGCGTACTGTTGCACTTCAGTTGCAGATGGCACAAGGTAGCCCTTGAGGTTGCTTGCATTTCTGATTTTGTTTTACACTTAGGAATAAACAAAGACATTCTAAGTGGTAGTCTCACTCCAAATGTACATCTAATAGAAAAAGCCTTTCATTCAAATTGTTCTTAGTTAGGAAGAACTCTTCTAAATGATTTACAATTAGCAAAGATGGGCACCTAGACAGTAGGCTTGATTATTCACATTTTTTTTAATTTTGCAAAAAGATGCTCATGCAAAATCCATTTAAGAACATTACAATTAAAATATGATTCAATTTATGGCAAGTTTGACCTATAATTTTCCCTGGAATTCAAGTTCAGCTATTGGATAAAACTTGGCATATCTACATGAGACCAGCTAGAATGCTTTTAGAGGAAAAGAAATATAAGTGAGAAAAAGGGGAAATGGCGAGGAATCAGAGAGACACAGAGAAGCCCCAATTTTTAAAATTCCTAATATTTAAATGAAGGTCACCCAGACCTTGGTCCACAGTAGTTCTATAGTCAATATTTAAAACCAATGTGAACATGTTCAATAGTTGGGTTATATGTTACCTTTTACATTTTGAGGGGAGGGAGTGGTATTTTGGCATCAGATACATGATCTCTTCCCCCCTTTGCATTCTGAACATGTTTAATTGGTGTGTTGTGTAATTAATTGCATGTCTGTTGCAATATGGTGTTTACTTTCAAAGCACTCTGGGCCATGTCAGTGATTAACCATTTTCTCTGATGTCTGTCTAAGCGCTAATTAAAAACAAATATGCTACACCTTTCATACAAAGACATAGTAAAGCAGAGCAGACGGCCTTTCTTTCCCTGGGTTTTCCTCACTGCATTAAAGTCCACAAAACTGCTATTGGCTAGGCAAAGCTAGTTTAACAGCTCAAGAATAAGAGCTGCCTGTGAAAGAGGTGGGGGTGGGGGGAGATTAAAAATAGGTAGAGAATCATCCCTGCATGACTACACCAATAGCATCACCAGGGCATCCCCCCAAATGTATCCCTAAAGAAACAACCTGCGACCAATAAATCAGGGAGCTGGAAATCTTCTGCTTACTATAGGATTCTGCCAAACAATTATGCAGTGAAATGTTCTAATTGCACTTCGATTTTAATGTTAAAACCCATTTCCATAATTTCACTGGATCTTTACAACACAGTTTAATATTTGCCAATGAAGCAAATGAGCTGCTAGTAACATTCACAGATGGTTCATGTTTCCCATTAAGTCTGCAAGCTAAGATTTGCTTTTGTGTGTGTGTGTGTGAGAGAGAGAGAGAGTGAGCGTGCGCACATATTTGTATGTCTGTGTATATTTGCTAAGTGGTGGCCAAAGGAGCACAAACTGAAAGCTTGCCCAAATTTGTAAATTACAATCTCCAAATCAGTGCCTCTCAAGCAAGTGAAAAGTTCAGGTAACTAAAATAATTGCTTATTTCTTATACATGGATGAACTTTAGGGAGTCACTCAAATAAGAAGTATCACATCAGATCTATGCTTTCATGCAATTCAAAGAGCAGGGCGCTTAAGGAATTAAGTATTGCCTTGAATAAGTGTATGTCTGCAAGCAAGTGCCTCAAAAAACACTTTTCATAAAACCTAAGAATACTGTTTAAGAAAAGGAAAATATGACTTCTTTTGCTTGGCAGGAGCAGAAATGGCAAAGAGGGAACAATAGAAAAGTTTAATCAAAGAATTACAGACAGGAATGGGAAGTCAGGATATCTGGGTTCGTATCCATCTCTACATCTGTGACCCTAGACAAATTACATACTTTCTCTAGGCTGCTATTTCTTCATCTGTCTAATGAAAGAGTTGTACTAGGACCCTTTAAGGACCCTTCTGCCTCTGAAATTTCCAGATTCTCTGGTTTGAAACTTGCCAAATTCACCTTGAGATAAATCTAGTAGGGAATGGTAACTTCATTTGACTGACATGAAATAAAGATTGAGGCCAAATGACTTGTTTTAAACCATATAGCAATTTCCATATTCATCTGCCCTCAGGACTCCCAGCTAAACCATACTATCACCAGTCAGATCTGAATGATAAGCCAAGGTAGCTGAGAAATAGTTGTATTTCATTGACTGTTATTATCATGAATACTGACTTGCTCAGAAAGAAGGAAGCAGTAGACCTTAAAAGTTGTTTGATTTCTTTATGTCTGAGGAAATTGCAAGGATTTCTCACCTTTATGACTATTATAGGACCTCAAATTCAAGTCAGTTGGTTTTTGTTCAGTCATTTTTCAGTGATGCTGACCCCATTTGGTAAAGATGCTTACATATTTGTCATTTCCTTCTCCAGCTCATTTAACAGATGAGGAAACTGAGGCAAACAAGATTAAATTGCTTGCCCAGGGTCACTACCCTAGTAAATCCAATGCCAGATTTGAACTTGGATCTTCTTGACTCCAGACTGTGGTTCTATATCATCTAATTGTCCTGTCAGTTATCAATCATTGACCAAGATTAACCCCAAAAGACAGATGACCCAGTAGAAGAAGTATGTTTGGCTGATTACAGCTAGAATTGGAGCAACTTCATCATCTGCTCTTAGAAGGCCCCATTTTTCTCTGAAAACATTTCTCTTAAATTCTCCACATGTTATCTGAGAATCCTATTCAATGTGTGATATGAAATAAAAAATGGCTTCTGGTCAAGTTTCTCAGTGCTTCATACATACATATATATATATATATATATATATATATATATATATATATATATATATATATATATATATATATATATATATATATATATATATATATATATATATATATATATATATATATTTTTAAATCTGTATTTTAGTTTTAATTTGGAATGAATAAATTACTTTGAGAGTAGCTAAGTGGTGGCATAGATAGTGTTAAATCTGGCCTCCCTAACTTTGGGCAAGTCACTTAACCCTGTTTGCCTCAGTTTCCTCATCTGTAAAATGAGCTGGAGAGGGAAATGGCAACCCACCCCAGTATCTTTGCCAAAAAACAAAACAAAACACAAAACTACAAGATGAGCTGAACATGATTAAAAAATGATTGAACAATTTATTTTTTAAACAAACCCCGGGTATCCCTTCATTAACATCTTAGCCAGAGTATTATATGAATCAACTTTCTATCCATTCTAATATTTCTTTTTGCAGTGGCTCAAAAACTAAAGTTAATCAGCTCATAGAACCTAGTGCACTTCCAAAACTGAAGCTGTTAATTCTGTTTGGCTCTTGTTGGACATAGACATAGAATTATAGTGATGAAGGAAACACAAGAAATCATCTAGTTGCAACCACCATCCCTCAATCTACAAATAAGGAAACTGAGAGCCAAGGTCATACAATGTGTTAGTAGAAGTTGGGACCTGCCAGTAATTTTTTGACTCATTAGCAACTTTTGCATATATCTAGCTCTAATAGATCACTCCTTTTCCTATCCTTAATTTTGGTTTGATGTACCTGTCCAGAATATTATCCTAAATTTTTTAAATTTGCTCTGGATTTCCTGCTTTTTGGGAACCATGAGGATTTTTTACCCTAAATTAATGGTGCTCAGCCCTCATCTCTCTGAAAAAATAGCAGAGGTTTGCTCAGGTACATAACTTTAACATTTTTTTTGTAGAATCAAGCCTACACTTCCAGGTTTGAAAAAAATGCACAGCAAATGCTAAACTTGGTGCCAAATACCTAATGTGGTTATAGACTTTGAGATACAAGCATGTCATTGTGGTATTATTTGTCAAATAGCTTGGCTGAGCTGTGGAGAGACATTTTCATTAGGCTTTGTTTAAAGTTATGTACCTGAGGAAAGAAGGAACAGCATTCAGCTCTAGCAGAGAGCCATTTCTGTGATTATTTTTTTCTTCCATTATTATTGGGGTGTATTTTTTTTGGCAAGTAAAATATTTAATTAATCTATACAGAGTTTTAGTATAACATAGCTGATTAGCATAGTAGTCTCTGTGCCTTTTTAATATAACAAATCTACTGAGAAATATCCTTAGTTAATGAGCTGTGTCATTTTGGGAAAATTTGCCTTATAACTAATGTGTGAAAATAGCATAGCATTTTTCAGGATATGGATTCATAGCAAAAAAAATTCACTTTAAGTAGGAAATAGAAAAAAAATTCTAATTTTTCAGCAGTCCATTCCTCTAGAGTACTCATGGAAATATGGGGAAAATGGGGGCATTAAGCCAGTTTTTACTTGAGTCAGTTGTTTCTCTTGTTATTATTCAGTTGTTGATAATGCTGAGCATTTAAAATTTCCCAAATAGTAAGGTGGTTGGAAATGTGAATAAAATGTAGGGGACTTTTTTCTTTCGTTACATTTCTCAAAATATGACTGAACTTGTCCTGCTAGGAGTGACTTAGACTTAGTGACTAGAGAAGAATGGAACACTTAGCCAATGCCAGCCAGAGGATTGTATTGTTCCATTGGATAATGAAATCAGGTTGGAACAAATAGTATAGCACCAGGAATTGATACAGAATGAGTTACCATTCAGTTCAGATTGACAGAGAGAGACAATTTGATGTTCTGACTTTGTTCTAAGTCAGTAAGAGTAGTTGCTGTTTTAAATAGACATTCCATCCCAGTCAAAAATTGATTCACTTGGTGAATGGCTCTTGTTTTCATAAAACAAACTAAAACAGAACAAAGTTCAAAAAGAATTATTTTTGGTGAGATGTGATGTTTTTGGTGAGATATGATTTTGCTAAGAGAAGGGACATCTTTGCCAATGAAGATCCCTGTAATTCTTGGTAACTTTAGTCTCAGAGTATCACCTGGAGAATTTAGAATTTCAGTAATTTGCACAACCTGGCACACCCCCTGTGTGATAGAAGGAACTTGACCCCTCTTACTGATTCTAAGGAGGGCTCTCTTTCTACTCTTCCATGCTGCCCTTCCAATAAAGGGGAAAAAGAAAAAGGGGAAAAAAAAAGTCAAGTTCAATTTGGAGTAATACAAGTATTTCGCTTTCTCTTATTTTTTGGTGTATGGTTCGTATAAGACCCCAATTGAGACAACTGAACTCTTGCAAATAATAGAAAGTTCTTAATTCATGATTTTTTGAGTATCAATGCCTTTCTCAACATGCTGCTTGAGCTCAGAGACGGGACAGAGTGTGTTTTTTCATCAATTTTCCCTCCTGGGTGGAAGCTGATACACTACTCTTAGCAGTGAGATTACAACTTGGTTATCAGCTGAGAATTGTGGTATGAAAAAAGCCCAAAGATCCCTGGGGTTCTAAATAGATGGTCCACACATTTGGGGATTCCAAGAAACATAGAAGTTGTGTGTACACACACACACACACACACACACACACACACACACACACACACACAAAATAGCTCTCTTTAGGCTCCATTGCATTTTCTTCTTTCTTCCACTCAAGCCGACAGACAGTATATTCGAAGAAACTGTGATCCCCAAACAGAGACATGGTTTCGATTAGGTTGGTGCTGAAATGCCTCAGGGCTTTTGATGGAGACTTTCATTTATTCAGCAGCAATGTGTTTTTCCCTTTCCAGTTTTTTTTCTATTACATTTGGAAATATGTCAGTAGAAAAACATTGCCCCCATGGAGAGACCTAGCAGGGAGTGAGAAAAAAATGCCCAACCATTGAGCAGACAGGGAAGTTATTAACACTTCTCTCTTGCCTCTGAGGATAGCCTGGTTGGCATCAACTAGTCTTTCCGTCCTGAATGTTTCTGGATTTTTCTTGGGACTTTCTTGGGACTGAGGTTTTTTTTACAAGGTTATAGTGACACATCTTCCAGTCACTGGATGGTATTCACTATAGTTGTATTCATAAAGAATTTCACACAGGGGAAGTAGGTAAGAGGGCATTGAGCATATTTTAAATAAAGCTTTCTTTTCAAGAAGACCTGTATTTGAATCCTGACAACCATCTATTCACTCTGCAATAGGGCATTTAAACTTTTGGTCTAAGTTTTCTTATCTTTAAGGAAGGATGGGAGTTTTATTGAGCATATTAGTCAGTCAATAAACACTTATTAACTCACTAGTATATGCCAAGCTCAGTACTAAATGTTAGGCACATAAAAAAAAAAGCAAAATGGTCTCTACCCTCAAGTAGCTAACAGAGGAGGTAACAAGCAAATAAATATATAAAAACAAAGTACATACAGGATATATAGGGAATTAATAGAGATGGCACTAGAATTAAGAAGAGTTGGAGAAAGCTTCCTGTAGAAGATGGGATTTTAGCTGGGACTTAAAAAACACAGGTAAGTTAGTAGATAAAGATGAGTAGGAAGCTCTTCAGTCATGGGAAACTGGCAGAGAAACTATCTGGAAATGGAGAGTTTTGTCTGTGGAAGTAAGGAGGCAAACATCTCTCTAGTGCACTACCTAGTTGCCCCTTTTATAAAGTAGCAAAGCAGTTAGGAGCCCAACCTTGAGTATCTGACAGCTTAGAACAATTCCAGTCAAGCTTCTGAGAAGGAATTACTTAAGTGAGGAGGAAGAGAATATCTATCTCCTTCATCTTCACCTTCCCACTCTACTTGCCCAGAGGATGAACTTGTGGAATTGAGAGGATCAGGGATGTAGACTTTTCATCATATCCTAGTAATATCCCCCATAATAGCCATGATAGGAAGCAGTGCATATTCTTTGAGAGCTGAGAATAAACTGATGATACATTGAGGAAAATATAGCTTTCAAATTCTATCAAGAGTTCAGAAAAAAAGTTACATCTTTCCTAAGAGAGGAATACCTTGAAGGGTCTAGAAAAGATACTTTGAGAAGTCATGAGTTCTCCCCTTTGTTGCATGTTTTCTAAACTTAACCTTATATCCCTGTGGGTTCTGTAACAATTTATGGAAGAATGTGACAGACTTTTGGAAGGAAATTTTGTATTAGTTGTAATTATACCACTTAAGTAAAAATCCTTTTCTAAAACCTAATTGAGTCTGACTCATTGATATTAAATAATAATCTCTGTGAAAAGGAAACTGATAATGCCTCATGACACTATAAACTGCCTCTAGTCCAGACCCTTAATGACCTCTAGAATGTTGAGGGAAAAGTTGGAGTACGTGCTCTTTGGGAATCCAAGTGAGGCTGTGAACTCTGTAAGTGCAGAGACTGACTCCTGCCTTTTCTTTTGTCTCCAACACATAGTGCCTGGCATATAATAGGATTTTAATATATGTTTATTGATTGACTTAGGAGAATAGCACCAGAGTATTTGCTATTTGAAAATGGGGGTAATGATGACACCGACTTCATAGAGTTGTCATAATCACCATATGAAATAAAGCACATATATGTAAAGTGCTTTTCAAACTTAGTTTTATACAAATATCAGCTGCTATTATCATCTTAGCAGGAATATGATTTTCTAACATTCATTAATATTGATCCCAGTTCCCACATGCCTAAAATGTACATGTAATACGTTAACAGATTTAACATGTATTATTAGACTACTTGCCATCTAGGGGAGGGGGTGGAGGGAAGGAAGGGAAAAGTTGGAACAGAAGGTTTTGCAAGGGTCAATGTTGAAAAATTACCCATGCATATGTTTTGTAAATAAAAAGCTACAATAAAAAAAATTTACATGTAAAGGTATATGGCAAATGCAAAAGTTACACAAAGAGAATTGCAGACCTTTCCAAAGTTGAGTGGGTGCTACTCAAAACAGATTGGATGAAACTCTGAGGGACAGATGATTCTGTTACATTTGGTAGAAAGGGAAACTAGACCACAGTGATGGGACCAACAGGGAAGTAAAACATTGTTTTTTCCACCTTATACTGCCCAAAGCTGCTGTGTCTTGTTAATTGAGTCTTTCACTTGTGACAAGATGGATTTGCTGAACAGAATCAGAAGCTCTTGTCAGGCAAGAGTTTTAATTTCTTCCAGTAATCTATATGACCTTTCCCATAGAGCCTCTATTCAGTGGGTATGTGAATGCTTGATTTCTCTGGCAACTACTCCATACAAAGGAGAAAGGGGAAGGATGGGGCTAGACAGAAGACATGTTCCTTGATTTCTTCCTAGTATGTGGACCAAGGTCAAAGGATTACATATTACAGTGTTTAGTTTGTGCTCATGATAGTCATGTCCTGACTTGTCTTACATGCCAACTATGAGGATAAATTGGTGATGTGGGGTAGAGGTGTTGGAAGTCAAGAATGCAGGCACTCTGACAATATTCCTTGGTCCTTTACTTTTGTTTTAGGACAAAGGCCATTGTGAATGGTATCCCACTAGGGTATTGACCTCCCATTCCATACTCTCTGGGATCTATGATTGTGAGTTGATATGTATGCTGCCAAATATTTTAAATCAGATGCATATCTGGCCCTGTGGTTGGCACTTTGGTCACCTTCCACTCTTTAAATGAGCCTGGGGCTTCCCAGCAGGTGACTTGTAAAGCCCTAATAGCCAACATCAGGGTGGAGACAATAAAAATGATACTTTTGAGAGATGGTCCTGAGGTTAGGGAGAGACAGAGCTTCCTGGTGGCTATGTTTCAGAGAACCCAAATGATATAGTCTACCCAGCTTTGAGATAAATAATTCACTTCTGTACTTGCAAAAGAGAAAGAAAAAAATACTGCTTGTTACTCCTCCATATAGAATCATCCCCCATTATTTGAGTGCCATTTGGCTAGAATGGAACTGTGTAGAGTTTAGGGAATTTAACTTAAACAGTTTGGCATTATATTAAGTCTTGATTTAAAGTTTTATTTTTAATATTTAAAAGATGAGTATTACTTTCATATGGCAAAGAAGCAGTGAGTAAACAAATAAAAAATTCATTAGAGATGGGCTGCTTGGCAGAGATGAAAGCTTGAAGCAATAGCTCCAGTTTCAAAAGTCTAAAATCCAGTCACTGGGTCATTAGCACAACAGACAGCAAAAATAAAAAAATGGGGTATGCTACTATTGGGTATGTTTGTGCTCCCCATATTTCCAGGTTTCAGAAAATTAGTGTAACTGTTTCTAAAACAGAACATGTGTCAGTCATAACCTGTCTGAGCACAAGAACTTGAAGGAGGCAATTTGATATAGTAAGAAAAATCTTTGGTTTTGGAGTGATGGAATCTGTGTTCAAATCTTGACTTGGTTATTTCTTACCTGCCAGATATTGAACAAGTCACTTAATATTTCTAGGTCATAGTTTTCTTAACTGTAAAACAAGGAATTTCAATGAGATGACCTCTGAGACTTGCCAGCTCTAAATGATGTTAGTATCTCAACTTTGTCTTTGCCACTCCAAAGACCAGCATAATTGTTGGCACATAATAGTTATTTTGAAAAATGTTTGTTGATTGATTGGTATTATAGTTTGTGTATGTGTGTGTGTGTGTGTGTGTGTGTGTGTGTGTGTGTGTGTGTGTGTGTTTTATCACCAACTACTAAATAGGAAACTCTAAAGAAAGGTGTAATGCTGGAAAAACTGAGGCAAGATAGAGATGAGAGAGTTTTTAATAATTTATTTGAAAGGGAAAAATTGTGCTGAGGGTTTGCTACCCCCAGGGCTGCTGTCCAACATAAATTCTAACAAACTGGGAGTTAAGGATGTGTACAGCTTAAAGCCAGGAAGTCTGGACTCCCCCTTATCTTGAGTTTACATGTTGACAATTTATAACCTTAGAGTAAGTAGCACTGAGTTATATCAGTCTTAATGAACTGGAGTGGAGTTGCAACTAAGGTGATTGAGGCAGAACAATTCAGGGAATTGAGGTAGGATCAATTAGGAAAACTGAGGCAGAATAATTTAGGGAAACTGAATCAGAACAATAAAAGGGAACTGAGCACAACAAAGGGATTGTTTTGTTTGTTTTTATTTGTAGTAGTAGTCCTTTGGACTTTATAAAATGCTTTTTGTGTTATATCATTTGATCCCCATATCAGCTTTATGAAATAGATACATAGAAGCACAATTGAGTTAACTGAAACTCAAAAAAAATTAAATTTGCCTATATTCAGATACTGGTGGAGGAAGAATGCAAACATGTATATTCTGACTCAAATCTAGTGTTCTTACCATTATACTACCTTGCCTTTTAAAATCTTCATATCTATGTTCCTCAGGGCCATACAGACATTATTATATAGGTAATTGGTCATAAATATTTATTGAAAAGGTGAAAAAATGAATGAAGTTAAATTCAAACTATGGAAGTCTTATTTTTTGGATTTTGTTTCCATTTTTATTGAATTCCTAGAATCCAATAAAAAGGAAGTTGTGGATTTGAGGAGCATAGACCCTATTTTTATATTTGGTTTGATTTTATGTTTTGTGATCGATAGTGTCATAATTGCCCAGGATTGTGATTCAATGCCAAAAAAGAAATCATTAAAGGAACAGATTGGTTTTATGGGGAGATTTTTGTTGTTGTTGTTGTTTTGTTTTGGGTGGGAGGGGGGGTTAGCCTCTTGAATAAGAATAGATTTTGACTAAACATTGATTTCTCAAAAAACAAGATTACAAGACACCTCTTTTATATGATATTCTATATATAGTCTATCTTGAGGAAGGAGACCTGGGAGGTCTTAAGTTCCCAAAAGAAAGATTAAGGAGAATTGGTAGTGATGGTGGTGATGGGGAATTAGAGGTAAGGGAAGAGTAAGTGAAGGTAAGCTTGGCAGGGAATCAATCCTATTTAAAAAAAAAAGGGGGGGGGATAAAAATAGATATAAAAACTACAAGTCCAGTAAGCTTGACTTTTACTCATAGTAAAATTCTAGAATTGATCATTGAAAAGATAATTTGTGAACATCTAGGAAAGAAAGAGGTGATTGTTAAAAAGCCAGCATGGCTTCTTGGAGACTAGATTATGCCAAATTTTTCTTTCTGTTTCTTTTCCCTTTTTTTTGGAGATTGGGTCTATCTTGTCCATGCTAAAGTGTAGATGCTAGTCATATCTCAAACCTTTATTTGATAGATACACTGGTTCTGGACTGATTCATACCTTCATAGTAACCTATTGTCTTGCTCCACCCTACAACCTTGATTCTGGGGAAACAGGTGGTGAAGTCAGTGGAGTGTTGGCTTGAAGTCAGGAAGATTCATATTTAAGAGTTCAAATCTGGTCTCCCACACTTACTAGCTGTGTGATCCTGGGCAAATAATTTCCCCCTGTTTCGAGTCAGTTTCCTAAAATAAGCTAGAGAAAAAAAATGGCAAAACACTCCAATATCTCTGCCAAAACTTCAAATAGGAGCACGAAGAGATTGAATAACAGTGACCACTACCCTATTGGTAGTTAATACAAAATTTTATTGATCTTATCTTTACAGCAGTTCAAAATCCCTCAACTCCAACTATCAGTCCTAGCCTTTCCAGTAGCAAAGACTAAAGAATCTAATACTATTCTTGTATAAAAGATAAGAATGAATTGATTTTTCCATTTCAAAATTTAGCTGATTAAAGAATTAGATGAATGCAGTCAATTGATTGAACTGGGAGTTCATTTGTTAATATTTCAAAGGTACTTGATAGGAAGGAGGAAGAAGTCTGGAGGAGGGTGTGGCTCAGGAATCAGAGTCTATACCTATGCTCTTTAATATTATTATCAGTGTCTTAGATAAAAGCATAAATGGTATGCCTATCAGATTTGTGATAAATGCACCAAGGACTAGCTAACTCATTAAACAATAGTCAGAATCCAAAAGGGTCTCAACAAACATTGAGCTAAGTCCACAAAGATTCAACAGGGGAAATTTTTAAGAAGGCTTACATTTGGGTTCAAAGAACATAACATGGAAGAAGTATAGTTAAAAAGCAGTTTGTCTGAAAATGATCTACTTATTGCACTTAAGCTTAAAATTAATCAGTAGTATGTTAGTGCAATGAAAAATCTATACATTGAGCTAAATTAAGAAAAGTTTTCAGATAGCTTTCAGAAATAAGAAAATAATTCCTCTGCACTTTGCCCTTGTCAAACAACATTTAGAATGTTGTTTTCAATTACAGGTGCCATAATTTGAGGGCAATGGTAATTTAGAGATTGTGCAGAGGCTATATGGCATGGTTTAAAAAAAAAAAAAAAAAAGGATTGAAGGATGTGAAAATAGCCAAGAGAAGACTCAGATGGAGTATGATAATTCTCTAAGTATTTAATGGGCTGTCATATGGGAAAAAAAGAATGTATTTGTTCCAATTGGAGATTAGAAAGTGAAACCAGAGCTTGAAAAGGCACAAGTGACAAATACGTTTAATCAAGAAAATTGCTAATGGTGAGTGAAGTACAAACATGGAATAGGCCCACTGAGGAAGTAGTGAGCTTCCTCTTTCATTGGATCTCCAAGCAAAGAGTGGATGACCTCTTATCAGATATATTATACTAAGGATTCCTTTCTCTGTGGCTTCTGAAGTCCTTCTAAACTCTGCAATTCAGAGGCTTTACACAGTTTAATAAAATTTCAGTGGGGGAGGCCTCTCTGGATTTTCATAAACTCCCCTAAGACTATCAGGCTCCAATCTCAAGTTGATCCAAAATTAAGCAATCACAGAACTCCATCATTTTTGTGATCCTTCTATTCATTAAACAGATGATATTATTACTTAGAGATTAGCCATTAGTAAAGATGAGCACATGTAGGAGTGGAAAGAAAAATCCTGGGTGAGGGAGGTATGCTATTAAGCCAGTTTCAATTATTTCATAATTGTAACAAGCCTGGTACATTTCAGTTCTATCAAGTAAATGAGTTTGACTAATTTGGCACAATCCACCATTTATTTAAACAGGATTCTACTGTTCCTCCTCTTCTCTTTAAAGCAATAGGGCACTGACCATTGCACAATGCAAACAAGATTTTTTAAATTAACTTTAAAATTTTGAGGGGAAAAAAAAGTCCTATCTCTTTTTCAAAAGGATTTTTTTCATATCTTGGGTATTTAGGATTATAATTGCAATATATTTCTGATTCAGAAAATGAATACTGTAAATAATCTGAATTTTCCTAGCACTTGGTATATATTGGGCAGCTAGGTGATATAGTGGTTAGAGTGCCAGGCCTGTATTCAGTTTTTCTGGTCTCAGATATTTACTAGCTATTTAACCCTGTTTACTTCAGTTTGCTCATTTGTAAAATAAGCTAGAGAAGGAAATGGCAAACCACTCCAAAATCTTTGCCTAGAAAAACACAAATGGGGTCACAAAGAGTTGGACACAACTGAAAAAACAAGTGAATAACAACTATATTTATGCAAATATAGGTAGTCTGAGAGTAAGAAATTCCTGAATTAGAATTCTGCCTCAGGCACTTACAAATTGTGTGACTGTGCAAGTTATTTAAGCTTTCTAGACTCTGTTTTCTTATCTGCAAAATGGAGATAACAATAGCATCTATCTCATAGGGTTGCAGTGGATGTCAAATGAGGTAACCCATAAAATGTGTAGAAAACTAAAGTGTCTTATAAATGCTAGCTATATCAAAGGCCCCCAAAGGTCTTAATCCAATTTTAAGTACTAAAAGCTTTAATGTGCATAAAATTCTTGGGAAGAGAAGGAAGAAATGGGGGTTGGGGGGTGTAGGGGAATGGGAGTGAGGGGGTGGGAGGAGTGGGGGGGTTGTAGCAGGAGGAAGGAGTGTGAGGAGGGATAAGAGGAGAGATGGGGGAGGGAGAAAAAGGAAAGAAAAGAAGATGAAGAGAGAGAATAAAATCTAAATTGACCATAAAAAAAAATCTTTCAATTTCACTAGGGTAAGCCATTCCCTCTACTGTCACAGGTAACCCCTTCCTGGTATATTTTCAAGTTATAGTGACCAAAACTATTTCTAAATTCATTACTTAGTCATGATTAGGATATGCTAGGAATGGACTTCTCTGAATTTAGACTGATTCTTGTAACAACAAACATGGGAGTTGTTTACTGGTAGTTATTTGGAATATCTTCAACTTGGGAGGATTTGGGACAGTTTGTACCCTATTGGTATAGCCTTAGCAAAGCCAGGTTACTTTCACAATGGCGCATTGTGTTCAAGCTTTAAAGCTGTAAAAAGACAATAATAATAATATCTATTTCATAGAGTTGCTAAGGGGATCAAAAAAGATAAAGTAATGCAATTTGCAAAACTTAAAATACTATATAAATGCTATCATTTTTATTAATTTGCAGTTCAGATAATATATGTTAAATATATTATGATATCTAAATATACATATATCCAAAATCAATTTATTACAATTAGAATTGATATTTAAGATATATGTATATCTAAAGATACATTTGATATCTAAAAATGATATCCAAAATGTAATTTTATCTAAAATATTTGATATCTAAAATGCATTTTGATCCATATTTGATATTTAAGATATGTATTTGATCTATAAAAAGCAGATCTTCTAGCACTGATTCCTTTAGACCAGATGAATTGTTAAAGGGCCAGGATGTCATTCAGTGATCTGTAGTGGGAATACTTCATAGCCAAATTGCTCAAAAACTCAAATAAACATTAAGGTTTTGAAGATTTTTGCTTGGGCAAGCTCTACTGTAAATATGCTTGGTATTTTATTATTTTGCTTTGTTTCTCTTGCAACCTTACCTGGAATTCTTGCATCTGGAAAACCTCATTATCGTAGTTTCCCCCCAAACTTGGATTCTTTATCTGTTATATGAAAGCCAAAATAATTATGGGATTCTTCCAATTGGATGTTATAGAAACAAAGTACTGAACATTTGACTCCATCACATGGAAGCATGATATACAGAAACCCAGAAAAGTTTTATGCCCCCGAGTATGTCATAGGTTTTATTTTAATGATTTTGATGAAGAGTATATGTATGTATAAATGGCTTTATTCTTGCTAGCTTGATAACTTATTTTCAAAATGAAATGACGACACTTAATGGATTTTGTTTTCTCTTTAGTTTATGTCCTGAGTGTTATAGAATTATGGAGTCTGAAGAGTGAGAGAAATAGAAAAGTACTTCATCAGTTAAGAAAGAAAACTATCATTACTGACATTTATTCAACTGTGCTTTAAGAATGGTCTTGCTACAATAATGGTGAAAACTACCATGATGGAGCTCAGAGTCTCTCCAGATTTCAGGAAAGATAAATTTACTGGATGTGATAGTACAACCTGTGATCCTTCCCATTTGGGGGAGATGAGTTCTGAGCAGGAGTAGGCTAAGCCAATCCTATGTCAACACTAAGTCCATCATTAATAGATTGAATCCTCGGAAAAGGACTACCTAAAGAGGAATAGGTTTCCAGATTGGAAAGGGAACAGGTCAAAATTTCCATGACAATCAGGGATCTCAAAATTTCCATGACAATCAGGGATCATCCTTTATTGTTGTTTTTTGTCTATCCTTCTTTAAGAGGACCAAAGGTGTCATGTTTTGACTTGCAAAGTAAAATTGGATTTATGTAAGACAGAGCTGGGCAAAGTCTTTAATCTCACACTCATGAGTCCAGTGGCAGTAAGGACCATTTGCAGCCTGTGCAAAATAGGAAGACTCATGGTACTTCTCCAATGCCTTTGTCCCTTTTCTTTCTTTTTCTTTTAGCTAAGGGTTAACTTATAAAATGACTTTTAAAAGATGTAGTTTGTCCCTGTGAGAATCTTCTCCTTTGATTCCAACAATTATTGCTACAAGTTTTAAGGTTGATTCTTAGAACACTAGACTAGTTTTCTTGAATCTATAAACTTCTTAATTGTTCATGTGCATTTGTTCCCTTCCAATTATTACTCATTAATAGTATAAACTATTTACTATTTCTTAGATCTTTTTTCTTTTTTTTTTAATTTTGGGCCAGTAGATTTCCTCTTCTTATTCAGAATTTTGTTTAGTTTTCACTACTATTAGGTTTCAGGATTATTCAAGTGACCATTTCTATAAGTCAGAAATTTTGGTACTTAAAAAGTCAGACCTAGTTCTATGGCTAAAAGGATACAGATTTTCTGAAGGAATGAAAACAGTGAACACTATTATCATCAATTAAATAGAGGTCAAAGTTGATCATTTGAGCAAAAGTGGAGGACAACATAAAAAGTGTCTTTAAGATGTGCACCTACATCTGCCCAGTATAATGTCATCCTGTTACTGTCATCATATTCATTATACATGTATATTGTAATAATTCACTTTGAGATTCTGAGGCACTATGTCAGTCTAAATTTCTTTCTACAGGACAAACATCTGCTAGATTTATATGCATGAAATGATAGATTTTTATCTAAGCCATAGAGTACATGAATATATTTTTAGTGTATCCTTAAGTTTTACCAAATGCTGATTAGTATGCAGCAAGCTAGGTAAGTCTGGGTTTCTCACAGGAGAATCATAAAAAGTGCCAGGAGAACAACTGTTCCCTTTCAATAGAAAACAAACATCTCCCATAGAATACAAATAACATTAATGAGAAAGTTCAAATTTCACAAATAATTCTCAGTTCTGCACAAAATATGAATTAAGAAATGAGCCAACCTTTTGAGAAGATCTGGGAGAATCAGAGAGTCTCTGACACCACACAAGATTTTCATTCACTCAGGTTTTTGTTTGTTTTTTTGTGTTTTGTGTTTTTATTTTGTTTATTTTGTATCAAATATTGTAGTGATTTCTAAAGATCACAGGGGAACAATATCTGCTTTTCAATAAAATGACTCAGTTCCCAGGAAACAGTATTTTGGATTATAGAATATTAAAGAAATGTAATGAGAAACAGAAATATATGTATAGGTAATTTTGTATGTATATATCTACATATTTTAGTGCTCTAATGCAAAAACCAACAAACCTATCAATTATGAATTACTAATTATGGACTAGGACTTCTCAGAGATGAAAAATATATTTGAACAAGTGTTCAGAGAAATGGAAGCTAAAGGGGGGAGGAGAAATTTGGTTCTAATAAAAAAACCTTTTCAGTGATTTTTATAAAGATTAAAGATAGGCCAGTCAACTTCCATTCATCATTCTATCATCAAATTAGAGTCCTAAGTGACAAAAATATAATACCTTGACCAAATCCTTCTGTCATTTTGTTCTTATGAAGCATTTCTTATAGGTTGATAGGGTGCAGCAAACACACAAAAAAGCTTGATCACATCCTAAAGAAGCTCTGGTCCCCTCAGTTTTATTTGAAAGTTGTTTACTTTTAAAGTTGCTCTTTGGTATTTGGAATTTTTTCAGGCTCAGTTTCAATATCCTTTACCTCTATCCATCAGAAAAAATTGGGCTATCCAGCCAAATGGTAATTATAGAATAGATTTCAAGCCATCTATGCAGCCTTTCTATGCAAATTTCCATATATCTTTTCTTAAAGTATTAGAAATCTGGATTATTTGCTTCTTTCTTTCCCCTTGATTATTACTTTATTATCCCAAAGATTGGAACTTTTTATTTATGGTTTAGTTATCTAAGATAGTTACCTAGAATACATATGCTTTTTTTTGGATAAATAAATTTTTTAAAAAACAAAACAAAAACAAGTATTGGGGGGAGTTTCCCCACATTGGTGATACCTGAGTTTAGTTCAATTTCTTAAGCAGCTGGGGTTTGTTTCATTTAATTCTTTGAAAAGTTAATTCACTAAAGGGAAAATTACTGGCCTCAGTGTGAAAGCACCTGCAAAAAATGAGTCATTTCAAAGCCTGGGCATGAATCTCCTGCTGGGAAGAGGGAGTAAAGCAATATGCATGCAGTATTCCTATCTTCTTGGAGAGAATGCAGGTGCAGTAGCCTACCCAATAATGTGTCTGCAAATATTTAAGAAACAGTAAAAAGGCAAAATGACTTTGAACACCAACTTACATATACCTTTTCAGACTAATCTTTTATTTTTTAATATTACAAACCAGTTTTCTTTATTCACAAACCACTGTAGTGATATAAACACTAATTTCTAAAGACAGATATACACATTTTCTGGGTTTGCAGTTTTGTTTTTTTTTTTTTGTTGTTTTTTTGTTGTTGTTTAGAAGTCACTATATGCCACACATGGTATTAATTTTCCCCATAATTCATAATATCAGTAATTATTTATATAAGTGAAAACATTCCCAATATATACTGTAAAAAAACAAACAAACAAAAAAAAAAAACCTTTTTTTTTTTCTTACATCTCAGACATACATTTTAAAATGACTTATTGGAGTCTTGTAGGAGCTTTCTAAACAAAATATTCTGCATCATTGGTTGGCACCCACATCTTTTAAATAATTTTATTAAAACTACTTAAATCACAGGGGGAGTAGATCTCATCAGTGGAAATCAAAATTGAAAATAATTACCAACATGTTTATTATTTTGTGTGTGTGATTTCAAAAAAAAAATGGCATTTCCACATTTTTCATTTGAAGCTACTCAGGAAAAAAAAAATTCCCCATTTTTTTATTGTTCCAATTGAGATGCCTTAGCATTTCGGCAAATTTAATTTCCTTAAGATCATTTTCCAGGCCACTTGTCTTTTCACACATTTGGTTTAACAGGTGGAGGAATGAGCATGTCATATTAGTTCTATATCATTCCCCAAGCAGTAGAATTTATGTCATATACCCCTTTTTTGTTCATTAACAGCTTTTTCTTTTTGAGAGTTTATTTTCAGTCTTAGATATCAATGCTACAGAAACTTTGTTTTCAAATCTTGTGAAACTTTATTGATGGTTTATTGTCCAACTGATCATACTGCATGCACATACGATGACAAGAGGAAGCTGGATCACAAACACTTTTTTTTGTTTTTGTTTTTTGTTTTTTGTTAAAGCAGAGTTGTTATAGCAAGTTGGCAGGTTCACAGCGGTGAGTTGATAACTTAGTAAAGTGCATGCCCTGGGGCATGCACTAGTACACATGAGAATATAACTATTAGCAGCAAAACTGCATTGAGACAGTTTCCTGCTTTATTTATTTAAATACAAAAAACAGGAAGACCCGTGACAAACACCCCAACTCAGGTTAACTTGTAAACAGGACAACATGGAAAGAGTCCAAACATATGCACAGACAAACTGCAAGTTTTTCAACTGTGTTTGAATCTGCCACCTTTGGCCCCTTCCCCAGGTGAAGTAGATGAGCTAGTTTCCAAGCAACCCAGGTTTGTCACTTTCGTGCATGATGCTCTAGAAGGAGAAGGTGGCCCTACTTTTGCTCCCATTTGAAATTTGTCCTGGGCCTGACAATAAACTAAAAAGGTGTTGATTGGGAGTTTTCTTTTTTTTTTTTTCTTTTTTTTTTTTTATTTATTTATTTATTTATTTTTTTTTGATAGGTGGAATATGGAAGGGAGGGGACAGGTTGTCACGGATTGAAAAATTGCAGATTGTTTACACGACACAGTCATGTTTCAAAAAGTACCAAGCTGATGAAAATACCATGATTATCTCTACTCAATGACTGCAATACTTGTAAAATGCTTATATAAATTTGAATATGATTATCATGTAATTCCGTAAAAATGATACGTCTGTCTCTAACAGTTTTTCTACTAGGCTAAATCTAAAGCTTCATAGGCTGTGTTTCTAGAACTTAACAACTCCACTGCACAGATGTAAATTTTATACATTTTTTTACTGGTACAAAGAATTTAAGTTTTTATTACTTTCTTTTTTGGAAAAAAAGAAAAAAATAGAAACAGTGCTTTTATCACCTTTTTATTAATGTTTTTCCCTCCCATAATATAAAAGTCAGCAATGATATCAATAATTTATTATACTGGAAGAAATATAAAAAGAATGCTTATTAATGGCCTAACTAGCAATTTTGCCTAAATAACTAGTTATGATTAAATAGCTGAAGACTGCTTGGTGGAATGGTTTAAAAGGGTAGGCTTGGACAGCTTTAATCAGATTGTATGTACAAGTGTCTCTAGAAGCACCCCCTATAACAACATAACCTTTGGCTTGGAACAAACAAGTGAATAATTTACGACAGCTGATAAATGATAGTTGGTGCAGTGGGGCCCGTTTTAACTTCATCAATTTAATTACTTTTTTTTTTTTTTTTTAGCCAACCCCCACCCCCAGTCCCTTTATCCCTGTTTCCCTCCCACCCCTCCCTTTTCATAAACTAAAATAAATGTAGATGCAGAAAAAATGACTACTGTAGTCACTTACACTCTTACAAAACATGTGATAATCCCAATAGCTTAATATTCAGCATATATAATTCATTTACATGATATAGCACTCTTGATTGTGGCCCTAAAACAGTTTTTATTCATATCTAGCAGCTTTCTAGATCAACCACAAAAACTTCTACAGCCAGCAATCAAACTACGGAACCTTCAGAAATTAAAGACCCACAATATTAAAATACACAGAACAAAATATCTGAGGTATAAGATAAAAAATGTAATTTTTTTCCTCTTTTTAGAGTTGCTAAAATGATGCACTACTGCATGTATTGCAATACCCGGGCCTCGGAAAGCTTCCTTTCTCCCCACATTGGAAGGTTTTTATGGTTTTGTCATTTAGTATGGAGCAAAACGGCTGTATCCCCCTCGGTATATACTAGCCTGTAATGAAGAAAGAACGAGACCCACATCATCAGCATGGCTCCTAGTCTTGGCATCAGTCAAGGGTGCAAAAGCATTCTGAAACAAAGCAATTTGATGGATTGTTTTTTACATTTTACTTTTTTAACAAGTGGATTAGCAAAAAGC